>NW_019256651.1:0-1127 GCF_002742605.1 Olea europaea var. sylvestris
TCCCATCCAATTGACACTTGACAACAATGCAAGTGTCAAACAACGTGTCAAAAATCAGCGTACAAATAGCAAAGTTCAATCGGCAAGGACATTGCTGCATGTACACTACTTTGTCCAATTTAGTTTACATTTTGCCACATGACATTACCCTGCAGAACAATTTAAATTTCAAATAGTTTTCCCATCCAATTGACACTTGACAACAATACAAGTGTCAAACAACATATCAAAAATCTGTGTACAAATAGGAAAATTCAATAAGTAAGAACCTTGCGACATTTACACCATGGTGTACACTTTTGTTTACACTTTGCAACGTGATATTATCCTGTTGGACAGTTTAAATTTCAAATGATTTTTACATGCAATTGACATTTGATAACAATGCAAGTGTCAAACAATGTGTCGAAAATCAGTGTATAAATAGAAAAGTTCAATCGATAAGGACATTGTACAAGTACACTATGGTGTACACTTTACTTTACACTTTGCCACGTGACATTACCCTATTGGACAATTTAAATTTCAAACAGTTTTCCTATCCAATTAACACTTGATAACAATACAAGTGTCAAACAATGTATAAAAAATCAGTGCACAAATAGCAAAGATCAATCGATAAGAACCTTGCTAAATGTATACTATGGTGTACACTTTAGTTTTCACTTTGCCACGTGTCATTACCCTGTTAGAGAGTTTGAATTTCAATCAATTTTCCCATCCAATTGTCACTCGTCAATATTGTAAGTGTCAAACAACGTGTCAAAAATCTGTGCACAAATAGTAAAGTTCAATCGGCAAGGACCTTGCTACATGTACACTATGGCATTAATACTTTAGTTTACACTTTGCCAAGTAAATTACCCTGCTGGACTGCATAAATTTTAAACAGTTTTCCCATCCAATTGACACTCGACAACATTGCAATTGTCAAACAATGTGTCAAAAATATGTGTACAAAAAGTAAAGTTCAATCGATAAGAACCTTGCTACATGTACATTATGGTGTACACTTTAGTTTACACTTTGCCACGTGACATTACCCTGTTGTACAGTTTAAATTTTAAATAGTTTTCCTATCTTATTGATACTTGACAACAATGCAAGTGTCAAACAACGTGTCAAAA
>NW_019256652.1:0-1127 GCF_002742605.1 Olea europaea var. sylvestris
GAAGCCATATTTAATAGTGTTCCCGATTATCACAAATTAAGAGTTTTCGGTTGTCAATGTTATCCTTGGCTAGTACCTTATCGTAGCTATAAAATTCAATCGAAATCCCGTCCCTGTGTTTTTCTTGGGTATTCCCTAACTTAAAATGCCTTCAAATGTCTAGACTTGCACATTGGCAAGCTTTTTCTCTCTCGACATGTCACATTTGATGAAACGATTTTCCCTTTTAAGCAGTCCCCACCTTATCTCCCTTCCACTATCTCATCTCCTAGTTCAGCAAATCAATCGCCAACTGTGATCACGCCTATACCTCTTGTTCGGGTTGCTGCCTCAAATACTCTTTCCTCCACACCTACCACTATTGACACTCCTACATCCTCGTCACCATCCACCCTCCCAGGTATGTCTCCTACTATTGTTAACAACATTCCATCTACTAAGCCATCAGACCCTCCTATTTGTACTCATCACATGGTCACTCGTGCCCAAAATAACATCTATAAGCCTGAACAACTATAAGTTACCACCAAATACCCCCTTTCCCTACCTTTGGAGCCTACATGTGTATCTCAAGCCGTAAAGGACCCTTGGTGGCGTAAGGCTATGGTAGATGAATTTACCGCTTTGGTGTCATACGATACCTGGAAGATTGTTCCAAAACCCCCCTAATGCCAATCTGATTGGTTTTAAATGGATATTCAGGGTTAAACGCCATGAAGATGGCACGGTGGACAGGTTCAGGCACGACTTGTGGCGAAAGGATTCAATCAGCGTCCCAACATTAATTATGTCGAAACCTTCAGTCCTGTTGTAAAACCCACAACTACTCGACTGATGCTATCTTTTGCTTTATCCAGCATCGGGCCATTGAAGCAACTTGATGTCAATAATGAGTTTCTTTATGGTCAACTAACTGAGCAGGTGTACATGGCTCAGCCTACTAGCTTTGTTGATCAGTCCCATCCTGATTATGTATAAGCTCTGTAAAGATCTATTTATGGTTTAAAGCAAGCCTCGAGGGCCTGGTATAATGCATTGAGGAAATGCCTATTGGAGTTGGGCTTCTTCAATTCTCAGTCTGATAGCTCCCTCTTTATTTTCAACCAAAATGGGACTTTGTTCTACCT
>NW_019256653.1:0-1127 GCF_002742605.1 Olea europaea var. sylvestris
AGTTCTTGATTCAACTACGATGAACTACTGTTACAATTTTCGATATTTTTGGCGTTCAACCATGCAGGGCTTGATTCTTGTTTTAAGCAATGACTTGGTCAGGGTTCTTCATTTGAATTTAGATTTCTCAGGGTTTGTGTCAAATCTTGTTTGAGTCTCACATCAAGTATTTTAACATGGTCTTTAACGTCTTGGCCTAATTTTATACATTTTCATGTAGTCTTCTTCATTTTCACATGAGTATATTATGTTGTTTCCAGCATATTCGAACATTTTTTAAGATATATTTCAAGCATATTGGTACAATTTGGTGTTTTTTTGGGAGATTTCGCTTGTGTTCATTTCATCACTTTTGTCATATGATGATGTGAACCCTGCTGCGGCGTGTACCCTAGAAACCAAACAAGATTTGAGATGAATTCAAAGAAAGAAAAAAATCAAATTAATATCCTTGACCCAGTGATCTCCTAAATCAAGAAACACAGTTCGAATGGTTGAATGCTATGAAAATTGGAAATGCTCGATAAGTTCTAAATTGTTCGGTTAGGAACAAGCTTGACAGTGAAAATCTCACTTTACGATTAATCACTCAAATAATGTGGCGTTCTTTGCACAATGAACATTTCCTACATAAAGGCATACTCAAACAATCTAACTCCTAAAGCAACCAGATAATCATGTTAAATTAGAGTTTGATGGAAGCTATATAAAAATGATAAAATAAGCCTTATTACTTATAAAATAACTTGGTAAAAATGAAATATTACAAAAATAATAATGCAAGTACCCCTTATACTAACTCACAACACTTAAACTTAGCATTAAACAATGGAAGTTGACCTCAAAGTTTGACAATGCCATTTGACAAACGTGCAGTTTCAAAAAGTTCAACAATCGACCTGAAATTTATGTGCACTTTCGTACATCCTTCTTATTTCTCTTTATTTCTCTTTAGATTGATTGAAAATGCATGTAGGTTTGTCCTTCCTCAATGTCTTGAAACTAGGTATCTCACTCGTTGCACTTGATGTAGCAACCAAAAGAAAAAAAAAACTTTCATAATAGATTGAATATTCAAAGCACTAATCAAACTCATTTGAAAACTTGGTGGAATAGTCAAGACATTT
>NW_019256654.1:0-1127 GCF_002742605.1 Olea europaea var. sylvestris
AAGTTATCATGAAATCAAAACCCACTTTTCATTGGCTCGATTCCAATCGAATTAGACTAGCAATTCGCCAAAAACGAACAAACTCGAATTTATCATGAAATCAAAAACCACTTTTCGTTGGCTCCATTCCAATCAAATTAGACAATCAATTCGCCAAAAATGAACAAACCCGAAGTTATCACGAAATAAAAAACCACTTTTCATTGGCTCCATTCCAATCGAATTAGACTAGCAATTCGCCAAAAACGAACAAACCCGAAGTTATCATGAAATCAGAAACCACTTTTCATTGGCTCCATTCCAATCGAATTAGACTAGGAATTGGTCGAAAATGATCAAACCCGAAGTTATCAAGAAATCAAAAACTACCTTTCATTGGCTCTATTCCAATGGAATTAGACTACCAATTCGCCAAAAACGAACAAACCCGAAGTCATCATGAAATCAAAACCCGAAGTTATCATGAAATCAGAAACCACTTTTCGTTGGCTCCATTCCAATCGAATTAGACAGGCAATTCGCCAAAAACGAACAAACCCGAAGTTACCATGAAATAAAAAACCACTTTTCATTGGCTCCATTCCAATCGAATTAGACTAGCGATTCGCCAAAAATGAACAAACCCGAAGTTATCATGAAATCAGAAACCACTTTTCATTGGCTTTATTCCAATCGAATTAGACTAGCAATTGGCCGAAAACGATTAAATCCGAGGTTATTATGAAATCTAAACCACTTTTCATTGGCTCAATTCCAATGGAATTAGACTAGCAATTCGCTAAAAATGAACAAACCCGAAGTTATCATGAAATCAAAAACCACCTTTCATTGGGTTTATTCCAATCGAATTACACTAGCAATTCGCAAAAACGAACAAAGCCGAAGTTATCATGAAATCAAAACCCACCTTTCATTGGCTCGATTCCAATCGAATTAGACAAGCAATTCACCAAAAACGAACAAACCCGAAGTAATCATGAAATCAAAAATCACTTTTCGTTGGCTCCATTCCAATTGAATTAGACAAGCAATTCGCCAAAAACTAACAAACCCCAAGTTATCATGGAATAAAAAACCACTTTTCATTGGCTCCATTCCAATCGAATTAGACTAGCAATTCGCCAAAA
>NW_019256655.1:0-1127 GCF_002742605.1 Olea europaea var. sylvestris
GAGATTTACCTTTTTTTGTTGATATTTCATATATTATGAAGATTATTATACTGACTTAGAAAGTGACATATTGTACAGCTTTTTAGTTCTTGAACTAATAATTAAACGTTCATTTTAATTTTCATTGTGTTAAATATGAATTAAGATTTCATAAAAGAGAGTGACATGAATTAAGGTCTCAAATATTATGTCCCTGTTAGAATCACTATTTTGAAATAGTGATTCTATAGAAAATGTGTGACTAAGCAATGGAAAAAAAATTTAAGGTTTATAGTTGAAAATGAGTTTTAAAATAAAAAAAAAATGAATTTTCAACAAAAATAGGAGTCAAACGAGGACTATGTAATTTGACTTTACATAGTATTTAAAAAAATAAATAAATAAATAAAACTTATCGGAGTTTTCTAAATGCTAATGATTTTAGAGGTATTTAGGTAAGTTGTCTTTAAAAAAGTGGAGACAATAACGAAGTGGTGGAATTGAAACTTTTAAAGTTCAATTATAAAAATAAAATAAGTGTAGTGGACAAGGTAAAATTTAGCATTTGTTTGATAGGGATTAAAATTAAAATTTTAATGTAAAATAAAATTAACAATTAATTTTATCCATATATTTTATGGGATCCACAACTTTTTAATCACACATTTCATCATTTTTTTTTCAAAATTTACTAAAAATCTGATTTTTAATTCTTACCAAATGGGAGTTTAATATAAGAAATAAATAATTTTTTAAAAACTTGAAATAAGGAGATAATTGTCCCAATAATCATTGGACATATGTTTCTATTTTCGATTGCTCATTGAAATTTAAGATGTCGAGTTTTGGCCAATAAATTTATTCAAACGTTGGACATAATTCACTGACATCTTATCCATTTCAAACCTCTAAGGAAATTTGTGACGTGACTGACGGAATGTATAGGTGGCGCTCTGTTCCGTCATGTCGTTACCTAATAGTCATATAATAAAGCATATTTCATTACTCACTAAGCTTTGAAAAAGTCTTCGATTGTCCAATATACTGTTGAAACGTTTTCTGTTGCTCACTGAACTTTGAGGTAGTCGAATTTTAGTCACTAAACTTATAAAAATGACATCAATATGTTCGTTAAGAAATATGTATCG
>NW_019256656.1:0-1127 GCF_002742605.1 Olea europaea var. sylvestris
TACTACAACAAGCAACCAAATATTCAATTGGTGATCAGGCAATCAAATAATAAAATTAAGCATGCAAGATTAATAAAAAATTGCAAGAATTCAACTAAGCCACGTGTTTCAAATTAAAAATAAATAATAAAAGATTTAATCTTCATCCAATACATGAGAAGACTTAGCCTAGCATAATGTTGGAATTAAATAAAGAAAGTTTAGACGACATCACCGAGAAATTGACGAAACTCGATTAATTCCACAAATTTTCTCAGCTTTGCACGTGTATGTTTGTATTTCTACTGCAACCACCAGCTTCTATATATGCATTTATATTTCTTCAATTCAACTCTCCCGTTGGCGTGTATATCATATATATAATTCAGCTACCACGTGGAATAAATATTTTATTTCCACCACAACAGGCTTTCAATGTGTATATAAATCTATGTTTTTCTCCAACAGCAATCGGTTTTTTCTTCTCCCCAAAAAGCAGCTGCCCAATTGTTTTCGTTTTTCAATTTGTGGACTGCTCTTTGTGTTCTTTGTAGATGTATAATCTTCCCAAGCAGTCGCCTTTTCTATGGGTTTTTCTCTGATTTTTTTTTTTTTTTGGTTTTCCGTGTATATGTTGTGTATATATTCTTTCTTCAAAAGCAAAAGCAGCCTTTCAATTGTTTTATTTTCAGCCGCCATTCTTCTCTTTTTTTCCTTCCATTTTTGTTGAATGAATGCATAAAATCAGCTCCTTTTGCTGCCGTTTTCTATGTGTATATATATGATAATCTCAATGCTACCCTCCTTGTTGGCGTGTATCTGTATATCTCTTTCCAAATCAGCCATGTATGTCTATGTATTTATTCAAAGCAGGCCACTTAATTCTAGCCCAATTCAATCTCCATTAATTATTCAATTTGATGACAACTAAAAGTAAACTTTAAGCCCAATTAGTTGTAATTTATCTTTCAAGGGCTCACTCCATTATAATTAATGCAATTTAGTCCTTTTCTTCATTGTTTCCTCACTTTTGTTTCTCCAACTTTTATTCAAGTGAGATTTTATCCACAACTTCTATTAATAGCCAATTGACCATTTTCTTTCCCAAATTACTTCAGAATGGGTCAAACATTGAAACAAACAAAAAT
>NW_019256657.1:0-1127 GCF_002742605.1 Olea europaea var. sylvestris
ATTTAAGAATATTTACATGTACCAAAAGCAAAAGTTATTATGTAAAGTACGTGGCCCTCGAAGCTTAGGTTCGGGGCGCTACAGCTGTGGTATCAGAGCAAGGTTTACTTTTCTGTAGACTTTTTTTAAAAGAAAGTTACTATCCTTAATCATCGAAGAAGCTAGCAACTGACTTCCAACCAACGATCAAGGTAAAATTTATTTTTAAATTCATGAGTTTTCTTATTTAATGAATTGTTATATCTATGGCTGGATATGGAAATATTTTGAACCAAGTCATGATTGATATTGTGAAGTCATGAACACTTATATCAAGACATTTATGAGATCCTTGTAGAGTAACATAATCCATGTTTGTCCTAGTTATGGCACGACTGATAAGAACCCCCACGAGGACAGAAGCTTGTGGTTTTGCAAAGAAGCGGGACATATTATTGATATTTTACTATAATTACCGCATGCATCCGCTTCATAGCCTCGAACAACATTTGGATCTGTTAGATTGTATTATTGAGATGTTATGGGGAATACACCATAGCCTAAGCAATAAGGTGAAGATACTGAGGCTATATGAAACTATTCTAAAACCTTGGGCCACAGTCATAAAAGAGATCGTGGCATGGTCTGATGATGACCTTTCATATGAGGATCTTACCTATTTGCTTCGAGAAAGTTATGGGACTAGCCGTGAGTTACAGCAGAACTTTAAGAAGACTATATCCTTATCCATGAATATCAGTTTACGAGCTACCAAATCTAAGCTAGTTAAGGGACCATTGGCTAGGTGCTTTTCGAGAGTTTTAGAGGAAAGTTTTCCCGTACCATTACCAGATGGTTCGGAGCAAAGCACGATAGAAAAGGACCAAGAGGAAGAAAGAACGGATATAGCAGGAGTTAGTGGTGAAGGGCGTTGTCCTAAGTGTGATAGACCTCATAAAGGAGAATGTTTATTGGGAAAAAATGTTTGTTTCAAGTGTGGGAAATCAGGACATTTCATTAAAGAATGTCCTCAAAATCAAACACAAAAAGGTTGGAGGTGATAACAAAGGAAAAGCAAGAGTTTTCTCCTTGTCCAGGCAAGAAGCTGAACGAGACCCTAATGTTGTCGCAGGTATCATCTCTGTTTC
>NW_019256658.1:0-1127 GCF_002742605.1 Olea europaea var. sylvestris
CCTTGCTACCTGTACACTACGATGTACACTTTAGTTTACACTTTGCTACGTGACATTACCTTGTTGGACAGTTTAAATTTCAACCAGTTTTCCCATCCAATTGACACTTGACGACAATGCAAGTATCAAACAACGTGTCAAAAATTAGTGTACAAATAGAAAAGTTTAATCGGTAAGAGCCTTGTTACATGTGCACTGTGGTGCATAATTTAGTTTACAGTTGGCCACGTGACATTACCCTGTTGGACAGTTTAAATTTCTAACAGTTTTCCCATCCATTTGACACTTGACAACAATACAAGTGTCAAACAACATGTCAAAAATCAATGTACAAATAGTAAAGTTCACTCGATAAGGACCTTTCTACATCTACACAATGATGTACACTTTAATTTACAGTTTGCCACGTGACATTACCCTGTAGGATAGTTTAGACTTCAAACAGTTTTTCCATCCAATTGACACTTGACAACAATGCAAGTGTCAAACAACGTGTCAAAAATCAGTGTACATATAGTAAAGTTTAATTGGTAAGAACCTTACTGCATGTATACTATGGTATAGACTTTAGTTTACACTTTGCCACGTGACATTACCCTGATAGACAGTTTAAATTTCAAACAGTTTTCCTATCCAATTAACACTTGACGACAATGCAGGTGTCAAACAACGTGTCAAAAATCAGTTTACAAATAGAAAAGTTCAATCGGTAAGAACCTTACTGCACGTGCACTATGGTGCACACTTTAGTTTACACTTTACTACATGACATTACCCCAATTGACAGTTTAAATTTGAAATAGTTTTCACATCCAGTTCACACTTGGCAACAATGCAAGTGTCAAACAATGTGCCAAAAATTAATGTACAAATAGTAAAGTTTTATCGCTAAGAACCTTGCTACATGTACACTATAGTGTACACTTTAGTTTACGCTTTGCCATGTTTTTCTACGTGACATTCCCTGTTGGACAGTTTAAATTTCAAATAGTTTTCCAATCCAATTGACACTTGACGATAATGCAAGCATCAAACAACGTGTCAAAAATCAGTACACAAATAGGAAAGTTCAATTGATAAGAACCATGATACATGTACGCTATGGTGTACACTTTAGTTTACACTTT
>NW_019256659.1:0-11580 GCF_002742605.1 Olea europaea var. sylvestris
ACTAAAATTTTACATGAATTTGGTTCATTGGCGCGTTTTCAATCAAATTTGACCAAAGTTTCACTAGGATTTAGTTCATTGGTGTGTTTCTAATCAAATTTGACTAAAATTCACCAGAATTTTGTTCGTTAGTGCGTTTTAAATCAAACTCGACTCAACTTTCATCTGCATTTTTTCATTGGCACGTTTTCAATCAAATTTGATAAAAATTTCACTCGAGTTTGGTTCATTGGCGCGTTTCTTTCAAATTTGACAAAAATTTCACATGACTTTGGTTCATTGGCATATTTCTAATCAAATTTGACTAAAATTTCTTGCTGATTTTTTGTTGGCACGTTTTCAATCAAATTTGACTAAAATTTCATCTGAATTTTGTTCATTGGCATGTTTTCAATCGAATTTGCCTAAAATTTCACCTAAGTTTGGTTCATTGGCGCGTTTCCAACTATATTTGACTAGAATTTCACATGATTTTGGTTCATTGTTGCATTACGAATCAAATTTGACAAAAATTTCAAGCAGCTTTTTATTGGCGCAATTCCGATAAAATTTGAAAAAAAAAATCACTTGGGTTTCATTCATTAGCGTGTATCAAATCAAATTTAACTAAAATTTTATCTGAATTTTGTTTATTGACGCGTTTCCCATCAAATCTGAATAAAATTTCAAATGGGTTTGGTTTATTGGCTCATTTCCAATCAAAGTTTACTAAAATTTCACCTAACTTTGTTTCATTGGCTCATTTCGAATCAAATTTGACTAAAATTTCATGCTGCTTTTTGTTGGCACAATTTCAATCAAATTTGACAAAAAATTCACTTGGGACTCGTTCATTAGCGCTTATCAAATCAAATTTGACTAAAAGTTCATCTGAATTTTGTTCATTGGTGCGTTTCCCATCAAATTTGACTAAAATTTCACATGGGTTTGGTTCATTGGCGCATTTCCAATCAAATTTGACTAAAATTTCAACGGGATTTAGTTTATTGGCGTGTTTCTAATCAAATTTGACCAAAATTTCACCACGATTTTGTTCGTTTGTGCGATTCCAATCAAATTTTACAAAAAATTCATTGGGATTTTGTTCATTGACGTGTTTCTAATCAAATTTGACTAAAATTTCGACAGGATTTTTTTCGTTAGTGCGTTTCCAATCAAATTTGACTAGATTTTCATCTGGATGCTGTTCGATGGCGAGTTCTCAATCAAATTTGACAATAATTTCACCTGAGTTTGGTTCATAGGTACATTTTCAATCAAATTTAACTAAAATTTCACATGACTTTGGTTCATTGGCACATTTCGAATCAAATTTGACTACAATTTCATGTAGGTTTTTTGTTGGTACATTTCCAATCAAATTTGACTTAAATTTCATAAGGGTTTGGTTCATTGGTGCGTTTCCAATCAAATTTGACTAAAATTTCACCGGGATTTAGTTCATTAGCGTATTTTTAAGCAAATTTCACTAAAATTTCCATAGGATTTTGTTCGTTAGTGCTTTTTCAATAAAATTTGACTAGATTTTCATCTGGATGGTGTTCAATGGTGCGTTCTCAATCAAATTTGACAATAATTTCACCTGAGTTTGTTTCGTAGGCACATTTTCAATCAAATTTAACTAAAATTTCATATGAATTTTTCATTGGCATGTTTCCAATCAGATTTGACTTAAATTTCACAGGGGTTTGGTTCATTAGCGCGTTTCAATCAAATTTGACTAAAATTTCACCGAGATTTAGTTCATTGCCGTGTTTTTAAGCAAATTTGACTAAAATTTCCCCAAAATTTTGTTCGTTCATTCGTTTCAAATCAAATTTGACTAAATTTTCATCTGAATTTTTTTCATTGACGCGTTTTCAATCAAATTTGACTAAAAGTTCATGTGGCTTTTCATTGGCACAATTTCAGACAAATTTGACTAAAATTTCACTGAGTTTCATTCAATGGCGTGTATCAAATAAAATTTCACCAAAATTTCACTAGATTTTCTTTCATTGGTGTGTTTCCAATCAAATTTGACTAGAATTTCATTTGAATTTTGTTCAATGGCACGTTATCAATCAAATTTGACTAAAATTTCATCTGAGTTTGCTTCATAGGAGCGTTGCCAATCGAATTTGACTAAAATTTCACATGACTTTGGTTCATTGGCACATTTCAAATTAAATTTGACTAAAATATCATGTGGGTTTTTTCGTTGGCACATTTCCAATGAAATTTGACTAAAATTTCATGTGTTTGGTCCATTGCCGCATTTCCAATCAAATTTGATTAAAATTTCATCGGGATTTAATTCTTTGGCGTGTTTTTAATCAAATTTGACTAAAATTTCATCTGAATTTTGTTCATTGACTCGTTTCCAATCAAATTTAACTAAAATCTCACCTGCATTTGGTTCAATGGCGCGTTTCCAATCAAATTTGACTAAAATTTCACATGACTTTGGTTCATTGGCACATTTCAAATCAAATTTAACTAAAATTTCATGCGACTTTTCATTGGCGCATTTCCATTCAAATTTGAATAAAATTTTACTTGAGTTTCGTTCATTAGCATGTATGAAATCAAATTTGACTAAAGTTTCTTTTGAATTTTGTTCGTTGGCGCGTTTCCCATCAAATTTGATTAAAATTTCACATGAGTTTGATTCATAGGCACGTTTCCAATCAAATTCGACTGAAATTTCAAAGGGATTTAGTTAATTATCGTGTTTCTAATAGAATTGGACTAAAATTTCATCAGGATTTTGTTTGTTAGTGCGTTTCACATTAAATTCGACTAAGATTTCATCTGGATTTTGTTTATTGGCGCATTTTCAGTCAAATTTGACTAAAATTTTAACTGAGTTTAGTTCATTAGCACATTTCGAACCAAATTTGACTAAAGTCACAAGCGGATTTTTTCGTTGGCGGGTTTCCATTCAAATTTGAAAAAATTTTCACTTGAGTTTTGTTCATTGTAGCGTTTCCAATCGAATTTGACTAAAATTTCACCAAGATTTCATTCATTGGCGTGTATCAAATCAAATTTGACTAAAATTTCATCAGGATTTTGTCAGATTGTGCGATTCCAATCAAATTTTACTAAAATTTAATCGGGATTTTGTCATTAGTGTGTTTCCAATCAAATTTGACTACAATTTCGTCGTAATTTTGTTCGTTAGTGCATTTTCGGTCAAATTTGACTAGATTTTTCATCTGGATGTTGTTCAATAGTGCGTTCTCAATGAAATTTGACTAAAATTTCTCCCTAGTTTGGTTCATAGGCGCGTTTTCAATCAAATTTGACTAAAATTTCACGTGACTTAGGTTCATTGGCACCTTTTGAATGAAATTTGACTAAAATTTCTCCCTAGTTTGGTTCATAGGCGCGTTTTCAATCAAATTTGACTAAAATTTCACGTGACTTAGGTTCATTGGCACCTTTTGAATGAAATTTGACTACGATTTCATGTCGGTTTGTCGTTGGCAAGTTTCCAATCAGATTTGACTAAAATTTCATAAGTGTTTGGTTCATTGGCGCGTTTTCACTAAAATTTGACTTAAATTTCACCGGGATTTAATTTATTGGCGTGTTTCTAAGGATATTTGACTAAAATTTCCCCAGGATTTTTTTTCGTTCGTTTCAAATCAAATTTGACTAAAATTTCATCTGAATTTTGTTCATTGTCGCGTTTTCGATAAAATTTGACTAAAATTTCATGCGATCTTTCATTGCGCGATTCTAATCAAATTTGACTAAAATTTCACTTAGATTTTATTCTATGGCATCTATCATATCAAATTTGACTAAATTTTCACCAGGGTTTTGTTCATTAGCGTGTTTCCAATCAAACTTGACTAGAATTTCACCTAGATTTTGTTTAATAGCACGTTCTCAATCAAGTTTCACTAAAATTTCACCTGAATTTGGTTCATAGGAGCGTTGCCAATCAAATTTGACTAAAATTTCATATGAGTTTAGTTCATTGGCACATTTCGAATCAAATTTGGCAAAAATTTCATGCGTGTTTTTTAACTAGCACGTTTTCAATCAAATTTGATTAAAATTTCACCGGATTTAGTTCATTGGCGTGTTTCTAATCAAATTGGACTAAAATTTCATCATGATTTTTTCGATAGTGCGTTTCACATCAAATTCGACTAAGATTTCATCTGGATTTTGTTCATTGGCGCATTTTTTGTCAAATTTTTGTCAAGTTTGGTTCATTAGCCCGTTTCCAATCGAATTTGACTAAAATTTCACATGATTTTGGTTCATTGGTATATTTCGAATCAAATTTGACTAAACTTTCCAATGGATTTTTTCATTGCCACATTTCCATTCAAATTTGACTAAATTTTCACATGAGTTTTGTTCATTGGAGAATTTCCAATCGAATTTGACTAAAATTTCAACTGAATTTTTTTGTAGGTGCGTTTCCCATCAAGTTTGACTGGGTTTGGTTCATTGGCGCATTTCCAATCAAATTTGATTAAAATTTCACATGACTTTGGTTCATTGGCACATTTCAGATCAAATTTGGCTAAAATTGGCTTTTTCGTTGGCACGTTTCCAATCAGATTTGACTACAATTTCACGTGTGTTTGGTTCATTAGCGCATTTCCAATCAAATTTGATTAAAATTTCACTGGGATTTAGGTCATTGGCGTGTTTCAAATCAAATTTAACTAAAATTTCACAATGATTTTGTTCGTTAGAGCTTTTCCAATCAAATTTGACAATAATTTCATCTGAATTTTGTTCATTGGCGCGTTTTCAATCAAGTTTGACTAACATTTCACCTGAGTTTGGTTTATTGGCAGATTTCCAATCAAATTTGACTAAAATTTTACATGACTTTGGTCATTGGCACATTTCGAATCAAAGTAGACTAAAATTTCATGTGGCTTTTCATTGGAACAATTCCAATCAAATTTGACTAAAATTTCACTTAGGTTTCTTTCATTACCGTGTATCAAATCAATTTTGACTAAAGTTTCATCTAAATTTTGTTTCCTGATGCATTTCCCGCCAAATTTTATTAAAATTTCACATAGGTTTGGTTCATCGGTGCGCTTCCAATCAAACTTGATGAAAATTTCATTAGAATTTAGTTCATTGGCGTGTTTCTAATCAAATTTGACTAAAATTTCTTCAGGATTTTGTTTGTTAGTGTGTTTCACATCAAATTCGCTTAAGATTTCATCTGAATTTTGTTCATTAGCGCATTTTCAGTCAAATTTGACTAAAATTTCACTTGAATTTGTTTAATTGGCCGATTTCCAATCAAATTTGACTAAAATTTCGCATGATTTTGGTTCATTGGCACATTTCGAACCAAATTTGACTAAACTTTCAAGCGAATTTTTTCACCAGCACATTTCCATTCAAATTTGACTAAATTTTCACATGAGTTTTGTTCATTGGAGCATTTCCAATCGAATTTGACTAAAATTTCAACTAAATTTTTTTCATAGGCGCATTTCCCATCAAATTTGACTAAAATTTCACAAGAGTTTGGCTCATTGGCACATTTTCAATCAAATTTGACTAAAATTTCACGTAACTTTGGGTCATTGGTACATTTCAAGTCAAATTCGACTAAAATTTCATGCGACTTTTTTGTTGGCGCGATTCCAATCAAATTTGACTACAATTTCCCATGTGTTTGGTTTATCGACGCATTTCCAATAAAATTTGATTAAAATTTTACCGGGATTTAGCTCATTGGTGTGTTTCTAATCAAATTTGACTAAAATTTCACAATGACTTTGTTCGTTAGAGTTTTTCCAATCAAATTTGACTAAAATTTCATCTGAGTTTTCAATCAAATTTGACTAAAGTTTCACCTCAGTTTGGTTCATTGTTACGTTTCCAATCAAATTTGACTAAAATTTCACATGACTTTAGTTCATTGGCACATTTCGAATCAAATTTGACTAAAATTTCATGCAGCTTTTCATTGGCACAATTCAAATCAAATTTGACTAAAATTTCACTTGGGTTTTGTTCATTGGCGTGCATAAAATCAAATTTGACTAAAATTTCACATGGGTTTGGTTCATTGGCATGTTTGCAAGTAAATTTTACTAAAATTTCACTGAGATTTAGTTCATTGGCGTGTTTCTAATCAAATTGGACTAAAATTTCATCAGGATTTTGTTCATTAGTGCATTTCACATCAAATTCGACCACGATTTCATCTGAATTTTGTTCATTCGCGTGTTTTCAGTGAAATTTGACTAAAATTTCACCAGAGTTTGGTTTATTAGCCCAGTTTCAATCTACTTTGACTAAAATTTCACATGATTTTGGTTCATTGGTACATTTCGAATCAAATTTGGCTAAACTTACGTGCGGATTTTTTCATTGGCGGGTTTCCATTCAAATTTGACTAAATTTTCACGTGAGTTTTGTTCATTGGAGCATTTCCAATCGAATTTGACTAAAATTTCACCAAGGTTTCGTTCATTGGCGTGTATCAAATCAAATTTGACTAAAATTTCATCTGAATTTTATTCATTGGCGTGTTTTCCATCGAATTTGACCAAAATTTCCCATGGGTTTCTAATCAAATTGGACTAAAACTTGACATGACTTTGGTTTATTGGCACATTTTAAATCAAATTTGACTAAAATTTCATGCGTATTTTTTCGTTGGTGCGTTTCCAATCAAATTTGGCTGAAATTTCACACGTGTTTGGTTCATTGACTCATTTTCAATCAAATTTGATTCAAATTTCACCAGGATTTAGTTCATTGGCGTGTTTCTAATCTAATCTAACTAAAATTTCACCAAGATTTTGTTCGTTAGAGCATTTCCAATCAAATTTGACTAAAATTTCATCTGAATTTTGTTTATTGGCGCGTTTCCAATCAAATTTGACTAAAATTTCATTTGAATTTTGTTTAATGACACGTTCTCAATCAAATTTGACTAAAATTTCATCTGAGTTTGGTTCATAGGCACGTTTTCAATCGAATTTGACTAAAATTTCACATGACTTTAGTTCATTGGCACATTTCGAATCAAATTTGACTACAATTTCATGCAGATTTTTCGTTGGCACGTTTTCAATAAAATTTGATTAAAATTTCACAAGGGTTTGGTTCCTTGGCTCGTTTCCAATAAAACTTGACTAAAATTTCATCGGGATTTAGTTAATCAGCATGTTTCTAATCAAATTTGACTAAAATTTCACCCAAATTTTGTTCGTTCGTGCATTTCAAATAAAATTTGATTGAAATTTCGTCTGAATTTTGTTCATTCGCACGTTTTCAATCAAATTTGACTAAAATTTCACGTGACTTTGGTCATTGGCACATTTCGAGTCATATCAGACTAAAATTTCGTTCGGCTTTTCATTGGTGCAATTCCAGTCACATTTGACTAAAATTTCACTTTTGTTTCGTTTATTGGCGTGTGTCAAATCAAATTTGACTAAAATTTCACTAGAGTTTCGTTCATTGATATTTGACGAGAATGTCATTTGGATTTTGTCCAATGGCGCTTTCTCAATCAAATTTGTAAAATCTTACTTGAGTTTGGTTCATAGAAGCATTTCCAATCAAATTTGAATAAAATTTCACATGACTTTGGTTCATTGACACATTTCGAATCAAATTTGACTAAAATTTCATGCGAATTTTTTCATTGACGCGTTTCCAATCAAATTTGACTAAAATTTCACATGTGTTTGGTTCATTAGCACGTTTCCAATCAAATTTGATTAAAATTTCACCGTGATGTAGTTCATAGGTGTGTTTCTAATCAAATTTGACTAAAATTTCACCAAGATTTTGTTCGTTAGAGCATTTTCAATCAAATTTGACTAAAATTTCATCTCAATTTTGTTCATTGGCCGTTTTTAATCAAATTTGACTAAAATTTCACCAAGATTTTGTTCGTTAGAGCATTTTCAATCAAATTTGACTAAAATTTCATCTCAATTTTGTTCATTGGCCGTTTTTAATCAAATTTGACTAAAATTTCACCTGAATTTGGTTCATTGGCGCGTTTCCAATCAAATTTGACTAAAATATCACATGACTTTGATTCATTGACACATTTCGAATCAAATTTGACTAAAATTTTATACGACTTTTCATTGGCGCAATTCCAATTAAATTTGACTAAAATTTTACTTGGGTTTCGTTCATTGGCGTGTTTTCAGCCAAATTTACCAGGATTTTGTTCGTTAGAGCGTTTCAAATCCAACTCGACTAAACTTTTGTCTGCATTTTTTTTCATTAGCGCGTTTTAATCAAATTTGACAAAAATTTCACTTGAGTTTGATTCATTGGGGCTTTTCTATCAAATTTGACTAAAATTTCACATGACTTTGGTTCATTGACACATTTCAAATCAAATTTGACTAAAATTTTTTGCTGATTTTTTCATTGGCACGTTTTCAATCAGATTTGACTAAAATTTCATATGAGTTTTGTTCATTGGCGTGTTTTCAATTGAATTTGCCTAAAATTTCACCTAAGTGTGGTTCATAGCCGCGTTACCAATCAAATTTGACGACAACTTCACTTGACTTTGGTTCATTGGTACATTTCAGATCAAATTTGACTAAAATTTCATACGAATTTTTTCATTGGGGGGTTTTCTGACAAATTTGACTAAAATTTTACACGTGTTTGGTCATTGGTGTGTTTCCAATCAATTTTGATTAAAATTTCGCTAGGATTTAGTTCATTGGCGTGTTTCTAATCAAATTTGACTAATATTTCATCAGCATTTTGTTCGTTAGAGCATTTCCAATCAAATTTAACAAACTCTTCATCTGTATTTTGTTCATTGGTGTGTTTTCAATCAAATTTGACTAAAATTTCACTTGAGTTTCATTCATTGGCGGGCATCAAATGAAATTTGACTAAAATTTCACTTGAGTTTCATTCATTGGCGGGCATCAAATGAAATTTGACTAAAATTTCACTTGAGTTTCATTCATTGGCGGGCATCAAATGAAATTTGACTAAAATTTCACTTGAGTTTCATTCATTGGCGGGCATCAAATGAAATTTGACTAAAATTTCACTTGAGTTTCATTCATTGGCGGGCATCAAATGAAATTTGACTAAAATTTCACTTGAGTTTCATTCATTGGCGGGCATCAAATGAAATTTGACTAAAATTTCACTTGAGTTTCATTCATTGGCGGGCATCAAATGAAATTTGACTAAAATTTCACTTGAGTTTCATTCATTGGCGGGCATCAAATGAAATTTGACTAAAATTTCACTTGAGTTTCATTCATTGGCGGGCATCAAATGAAATTTGACTAAAATTTCACTTGAGTTTCATTCATTGGCGGGCATCAAATGAAATTTGACTAAAATTTCACTTGAGTTTCATTCATTGGCGGGCATCAAATGAAATTTGACTAAAATTTCACTTGAGTTTCATTCATTGGCGGGCATCAAATGAAATTTGACTAAAATTTCACTTGAGTTTCATTCATTGGCGGGCATCAAATGAAATTTGACTAAAATTTCACTTGAGTTTCATTCATTGGCGGGCATCAAATGAAATTTGACTAAAATTTCACTTGAGTTTCATTCATTGGCGGGCATCAAATGAAATTTGACTAAAATTTCACTTGAGTTTCATTCATTGGCGGGCATCAAATGAAATTTGACTAAAATTTCACTTGAGTTTCATTCATTGGCGGGCATCAAATGAAATTTGACTAAAATTTCACTTGAGTTTCATTCATTGGCGGGCATCAAATGAAATTTGACTAAAATTTCACTTGAGTTTCATTCATTGGCGGGCATCAAATGAAATTTGACTAAAATTTCACTTGAGTTTCATTCATTGGCGGGCATCAAATGAAATTTGACTAAAATTTCACTTGAGTTTCATTCATTGGCGGGCATCAAATGAAATTTGACTAAAATTTCACTTGAGTTTCATTCATTGGCGGGCATCAAATGAAATTTGACTAAAATTTCACTTGAGTTTCATTCATTGGCGGGCATCAAATGAAATTTGACTAAAATTTCACTTGAGTTTCATTCATTGGCGGGCATCAAATGAAATTTGACTAAAATTTCACTTGAGTTTCATTCATTGGCGGGCATCAAATGAAATTTGACTAAAATTTCACTTGAGTTTCATTCATTGGCGGGCATCAAATGAAATTTGACTAAAATTTCACTTGAGTTTCATTCATTGGCGGGCATCAAATGAAATTTGACTAAAATTTCACTTGAGTTTCATTCATTGGCGGGCATCAAATGAAATTTGACTAAAATTTCACTTGAGTTTCATTCATTGGCGGGCATCAAATGAAATTTGACTAAAATTTCACTTGAGTTTGGTTTATTGGCACGTTTCCAATCAAATTTGACTAAAATTTCACCTGAGTTTGGTTCATTGGCGCATTTCCAATCAAATTTGAATAAAATTTCACATTACTTTGGTTTATCGGCACATTTCGAATCAAATTTGACTAAAATTTCATGTGGCTTTTCATTGGCACAATTTCAATGAAATTTGACTAAAATTTCACTTGAGTTTCATTCATTGGCGGGCATCAAATGAAATTTGACTAAAATTTCATCTTAATTTTGTTCCTTGGCTCGTTTCCCATCAAATTTGCCTAAAATTTCACATGGGTTTGTTTTGTTGGCATGTTTTTAATCAAATTTGAATAAAATTTCATCGAGATTTAGTTCATTGACGTATTTCAAATCAAACTCGACTAAAATTTCATCTGCATTTTGTTCATTGGCGCATTTTCAATCAAATTTGATTAAAATTTCACACGAGTTTGGTTAATTAGAGCGTTTCCAATCAAATTTGACTAAAATTTCAAGCGGATTTTCGTTGGCACAATTCCAATAAAATTAAACTAAAATTTCACTTGATTTTCATTCATTGGCGTATATCAAATCAAATTTGACTAAAATTTCATCTGAATTTTATTTGTTGGCACGTTTTCAATCAAAGTTAACTAAATTTTTACATGGGTTTGGTTCATTGGCGCGTTTTCAATCAAATTTGACTAAAGTTTCACCGGGATTTAGTTCATTAGTGTGTTTCTAATCAAATTTGACTAAACCTTCACCAGGATTTTGTTCGTTTGTGTGTTTCAAATCAAACTCGACTCAACTTTCGTATATATGTTTTTCTTTGGCGCGTTTTCAATCAAATTTGACAAAAAATTCACTCGAGTTTGGTTGATTGGCGCATTTTTATCAAATTTGACAAAAAAATCACATGACTTTGGTTCATTGGCACATTTCTAATCAAATTTGACTAAAATTTCTTGCTCATTTTTTCGTTGGCATGTTTTTAATCAAATTTGACTAAAATTTCATATGAATTTTGTTCATTGAAGCGTTTTCAATCAAATTTGCCTAAAATTTCACCAAAGTTTGGTTCATTGGCGCGTTTCCAACCAAATTTCACTAAAATTTTACATGATTTTGGTTCATTGGTGCATTACGAATCAAATTTGACAAAAATTTCAAGCGGGTTTTTGTTGGCGCAGTTCCGATCAAATTTGAAATAAATTTCACTTGGGTTTCGTTCATTGGCGCGTGTCAAATCAAATTTGACTAAAATTTCATCTGAATTTT
>NW_019256659.1:12615-33563 GCF_002742605.1 Olea europaea var. sylvestris
GACCCATAATAATTTTCTTGAAATTCATAACATAACAATAATTCAACATAGGCAGCGTACTTACAGTGAAATTTGAATGAAAGAATAATAGAGACTTCATCCCTCTACAATTTCCACCTCGGCTTATGAATGTGTATGTGTATATTATTTGGACTAAAAAAATATACTAGTGAGTGGTAGCATGTGAATGTGAATGAGGGGTTTAAATAGGAGAAGATTAGGCATGCATCTTTAAGAAAAATTTCGTGATGGTGGAATTTGTCCCTTGAAATTTATGAAATGAGCAAGAATTTCTCCATCATTCTTACATTTATGCATTCACACTACACATTACCTTATGTTTGGTCAATCAAGCATAAATCAAGAATTTTACCTTATGTTTGGTCAACCAATCAAACATAAATTAAGAATTTTCTATGTAAGTGTTTGACCAAGAATTTTATCAAAAACATGTGGGATTTAACACTTATGGTAAGTTTGCTACAAGGTCCTAGAAGGTGGATTAACCCTCAAATGAGCCCCTAAATTTTCAATTTCTATAATCAAACCTAGAAATTCGGATGTGGGTATTATAATCTACCTCCCTAAAAATAAATTTCATCCTCGAAATTTACCTTGAAATTCATCGAAGAGTTGTGGGTACTTTGCCCGCATCTCCACCTCTCGCTCCCACGTGGCCTCTTCAGCTGAGTGATTTCACCATTGTACTTTTACTAGTGGGATCACATTGTTCCGGAGGGCTTGAAATTTTTGATTAACAATTCTTATTGGTACTTCTTCATAGCTTAAACCTCTCTGTAATTCAATAGGCTGATGGTTGACCACATGGCCTGGATCAGGGACGTACTTTCTAAGTATTGACACATGGAAGACGTCGTGTACAGTTGAAAGTTCGGGAGGTAACGCTAATTGATATGCGACATTCCCAATACGTTGCAAGATCTCAAACGGGCCAATAAACCTTGGTTGCAACTTACCCTTCTTGCCAAAACGTAGCACTCCTTTCATCGGTGCTACTTTGAGGAATACCTTATCACCAACTAAAAATTCTAGACTCTTTCTCTTTCTATCAGCATAACTCTTTTGTTTATCCTGAGAACTTTTCATGCTGGAGTGAATCTTTTTAATTGCATGCACTGCCTACTCAATAATTTCTGGCCCCAAAATCTTTTCCTCACTAACTTCATCCCAATGAACTGGTGATCTACACTTTTTCCCATATAATGCCTTGTATGGTGCCATGTTAATTAAAGTGTGATAACTATTGTTGTATGAGAATTCAACTAAAGGTAAATGCTTCTCCCATTGTCCCCCAAACTCGAGGATACATGTTCGAAGCTCAGACTGCCCATCCATCTGAGGATGGAATGTCGTACTAAACTTTACTTTAGTTCCCATAGCTCGGTGTAGACTTTTCCAAAAGTTCGATGTGAACCTTGGGTCTCTATTCGATACAATAGAAATAGGCACACCATGTAACCTTACTATCTCATTCACATATAACTGCTCGAACTGTTCCATATAAACGTCATCCGAACAGGCAAGAAATGAGCTGATTTGGTAAGTCGATCCACTATGACCCAAACAGCATCGTGACGTCTTGTTGACCTTGGAAAACCAATCACGAAGTCCATAGTCACATGCTCCCATTTCCACTCTGGGACCTCCAATGGTTCAAGTAACCCTGATGGTCGCTGGTGTTCGGTTTTCAGTTGTTGACACACCAAACATTTTTGGACATACTCAGCTATATCCTTCTTCATACCTTCCCAACAAAATATTGCCTTCAAATCCTTGTACATCTTTGTACTTCCCGAGTGTACTGAATAAGGAGAGGAGTGAGCCTCCTCTAGAATCTCTCTTTTCAACTCTTCAAAATTTGGTACACACATCTGTCCTTGGTAATATAATGCTTCATCTTTAGCTATGGTGAAATCCTTCAACTTTTCGAGTTAATCTCAGACTTGATGTACTCAAAGGACTGATCACCCTTTTGATGTCCTTTAATTCTGTCACAGAGTGTAGGTCGGAAAGAGAGAGCTGCTACTCGAGCGACCACACCTGGTTGAGTGGTGACAACTTTGAGATTCAATCTCTCAATTTCTCTCCATAGTGGTTCTTGCGTAGTCAACATAGCTAATTGACTTGCCATTTTCTGACTCAAGGCATCAGCTACCACATTCGCCTTGCTTGGGTGATAATGAATTTCACAATCGTAATCCTTAACTAACTCAAGCCACCTTCTCTGTCTCGTATTCAATTCCTTTTGGGTGAAGATGTACTTGAGGCTTTTGTGGTCCGTATAAATGTCACATTTACCTTTGTAAAGATAATGCCTCCAAATTTTTAATGCATGAATTACCGCAGCAAGTTCTAGGTCGTGCGTGGGGTAGCTTTGTTCATGTAGTTTTAATTGTCTCGATACATAGGAAATCACTTTGCCATGCTGCATCAACACACATCCCAAACCTTATTTCGAAGTATCACTATAGATTACAAAACCATCTGACCCGTTGGGTATGATTAACACTGGGGCGTTTATTATCTTTTGTTTTAATTCCTTAAAACTCTGTTCACACTTCTTTGTCCAGTCAAACTTCATATCCTTGCTTGTTAATTGTGTCAACGGTCTTGATATTATGGAGAATCCTTCAATGAACCTCCAATAGTATCCTGCTAAGCCTAAGAAACTGCAAATTTCTCCTACATTGGTTGGCCTTGACCAATTCAAAACTGCCTCCACTTTACTAGGGTCCACCTCTATTCCTCGGGCTATGACAATGTTCCAAGGAATGCTACCCGCTCCAGCCAAAACTCACACTTTTTGAACTTGGCATAGAGTTTTTCCTTCTTCAAAACCTCCAACATAATCCTTAAATGCCTTCATGTTCCTCATTACTCCTTGAGTAGATTAGGATATCATTGATGAACACGATAACAAACTGATCCATATACTTGTGGAAAACACGGTCCATCAAATCCATAAAGACTCCAAGAGCATTAGTTAGTCCACATAGCATAACTAAGAACTCGTAGTGTCCATACCGAGTTCTAAAAGTGGTCTTAGACATATCACTAGTTTTGATTCTCAATTGATGATATCCAGACCTTAAATCGATTTTGGAAAATACCACTGCACCTCTGAGCTGATCAAACAAATCCTCAATCCTGGGAAGATAATACTTATTCCTGATAGTGATTCTATTCAATTCTTTGTAATCGATGCATATCCTCATCTATCCATCCTTCTTTTTAACAAACAACACCGGTGTCCCCCCCATGGAGATACACTGGGCCTAATGAAACCTCTGTCCAATTGTTCCTCCAGCTATGCCTTCAATTCTTGTAATTCTTTGGGTGCCATTCTATACGGGGCTTTAGCCAGGGGTGCTGAGATGGGAGTAAGGTCAATTGTGAATTCTACCTCTTGTTCTAGCAGCATGCCTAGCAACTCCTTGGAGAAGACTTCTAGATATTCACATACCACCCTAACCTCGTCAACAGTTAATCTATTGTTCTCTTCCTTACTTATTACTGACATCATGAATCCCGTAGTGATTTCTAATGGTACGACCTATCGGGCTTTCAATGCAGACAAGGTACGAGGTAAGGTTCTACCTCCAGCCATAGATAATTGAAATCTCTCTTTCCACGGTCTTTGAAAAATCACCTCTTTTTCAAAACAATAAATTATCGTGTGATTCTTGGATAGCCAATCCATTCCAAGAATCACATCGAACTCATGCATATCTAATACATACAATTCCATCTCCAATGATTTACCATCAATTTCTACTCTTGTTGTTGTAACTATTTGATTAATATTCACTATATCTCCAGTGGGCATCATTATTACTAAAGGGAATTGTGCATATTCAACCATAACATCCGGTTTACATAGAAACTTAAGGGCCATAAAGGAGTGAGTTGCACCAAAATCTATCAATACATAGGCTAGTAAGTCAGATATGAGGACTTTACCTGCCAAGACATTTCGATTCTGATCCTTCTCCTATCCTGTTAGTGTACCAACCCTAGCCTATCCTCCTGGTGCATGGCCCTGTCTATGTTGGTTGTTCTCCTGTGATCTCTGCTGGTTGCTCCCATACTTTGGGCAATACTGAGCCATGTGTCCTTATCCTCCATATCGAAAACATGAATTCATCCCCAAAAGGCAAGCTCCCTGATGATGCTTCTGACATTTTCCACAGTGTGGGTAACTTTTGTTGTCATCTTGCTCTGAATTTCCTCTGCTCTTTTTGGCATAATCTTGTTTCCCTTTACCCTTATTTTCAACCCACTTTCGCTTCTCTGACTGTCCATTAAGCTGCTTTTCCTTCCCACTAGTACGGTTCTCGAAATCTGCTAATTGTGCCCTTGCCAACACATCATAATAGTTTTCAAGCTGAAGCACTATGACAGTCTGTTTCAAATCATCTCTCAGACCTTGCTCAAAATTTCTTGCCTTTCTTGTCCTCTGTATCCACAAACTCGAGGAAATAATGAGCCAACTCTTCAAACTTCTGCTCATACTCAATCAACGTCATTGAGCCCTGAGTCAAAGTGAGGAACTCAGCCTCTTTTGATTTCGAATACTTGTGGGGTAGTACTTTTTCAGAAAGGCCTCCTTGAATTCATCCCACATCCATACATGACTAGGAGCCCTTGACCTGGCAGTGGTGTCCTACCACCGTCTAGCGCCTTTGCGTAGCACAAAGGTTGCACATATCACCCTTCTAGGTCTCGGGTAGTCAATGAGTTCAAAAATTCTCTCCATACCCACCAGCCAGTCCTCCACTTCCAAGGGGTCCGTACTACCATGAAAGATAGGAGGATGCTGTTTCCTAAACTGCTCAACCACAGTAACAGTGGTCCTAGTGTCGAGGGTAACTTCGTGATATTGTTCTGGTTGAGGTGTCGGATAAGATGATGGTGTTGGCTGTTGAGGAGGTGGTGGCGGCATCGTAGCTTGCACAAAAGTTTGCATCATAGCTAGAAATTGCTGGGCAAACTGTGGGTCAATCGTATTAGGTTGAGGCTGAATAGGTTGTGCAGACTATTGATTTTGGTCATTGTTATTGTTAGTCCTTCTGCTTCGGGGTGCCATAGTCTTAATTAAATGATAGTAATTATTTAGAGTTAAGTTAAATTGAGGATATGAAACATAAAGAAATGGCATGCTTTTATTCATAAATATTCATAAGTTCACATAAATAACGAACCACCGAGCATACTCAATGTTCAAACAATTGAAATTCAAAAATTGAAAAAGATAAAATCAGCTAGGCATCATCTAATAGTTCTTCCCAGTACTCTCCCTTTCTTTTTCCTCAGGATTTGGTTTTGGATCAATCGCGAAATACGACGTGGGGTTGTATTCTTCACTCGAGTCTTCTTCAACATAATCTCCCTCATAGTCAACCTCAGGTATTGTTATGACATTGCCTGGTTTAGGTTCATAGCCTGGCATCTTCTTGGTATCTCTAACATCTTCACGATTCACCCTCCACCTTTCCCTCATGCATCGAAGTAGTAAATCAGGAGAGGTCTGGTAGTCGAAGGTCTCCTCGATTCCCTTGATAAATTGCCTCCAATAAGGAGTAAGGTTCGGTCAAGGTGATACACAATCTCATCCCAATGAAATTGATATCCATTCGCCTTTGCCCCTCAGCAAATCCTTTCCATGGCATCTAAGTGTTGTATCAAACCGTGATTCAGGTTTCTCCTGTAATTCCTATGCAACCAAGTAAAATGATTGCACAGAAACGTAATTACTTTTCTTTCCAAAAGAACTTTTCAAATTTTATTTATTTATTTATTATTATTATTTTTTTACACATGAGCAGTCGTAAAAGAATCAGTTATTATACCAGAGTTGAAACTTTTAAGGGCACGTATCAATAATTATCCACAATTTTTCCCTTTTTTTTTAAAACAAAGGTAGTGATAAAGGGATGAATTATTGTATCAAGAGTTGAAATTTTTTTAAGAAAACATATTAATAACCATTCACAGTTTTTCCCTTGTTTTTACAAAGGTAGTGATAAAGGGATGAATTATCGTACGTAGATTCATTATTAATCTAATTCATATAATATGTGATTATATATTATCGTAAACTTAACCTCTAGTTGAATCATTTCCATTAAACTTAACATGCATTTAAAATCACATAGCTACCATCTATATATTTCATGATTTCTACATTAGTATAAAATCTAAGATTGAGGTCTACTATCAATAACGTAATAGTAAACACTTATAACATGCAAAATTTTATATTTTTTATTGACTTTTATGCATAACAAGTCTAAATAAATTGCAACTATATTCTTCTTTCGTCATGATATTCACGATTGCTATTTTACGTAATAAACATGCTTTCATAAGTGAGATGACATGAATATTTAAAGTGCAAACATACTTGGTTCAAGGAAGTCGAGACATAGAGAATGGCATAGTGGCTACCGACTTAGAACAACTTAAAATCACATTTTAAATATCAACTTGTTTTCGAAAAAAATTCATCTTAATCAGTGGATCCAAACCGATTCTTGGACTAAAGCTTTTAGTTAGTATTAGTCTATTTATAATAAAGTCCAAATAAATAAATCAATTCTAAAATGCATTCTTATCAAAAAAAATTTTTTTTCAGAAAATTCTTAAAGCTCAAAATTTTGAAAATATATATGTTAAGTCTACAAAACCGATTTGAAAACTCTTAGCTCTAATACCAATTGTGATGGTCCAAATCCTTGACTATTCGAGAGTCACTGAATAAAACTTAATTCTTTCGTAAGAACTAAAATAAGAACATGAAATAATTTTTATTTTTTCTTCAATGAGTAAATAAATTTTTGTTTTATCATGTAGCTGCGAAAAATGAAAGAAAGAAAATAATTCTATCATAACAATTAAATTTGAAATTCAAAGTTGTGTTTTAAACACAACACAATTTATTAATCCTAGCCTCATTGCCATCTCCACGTTGACTGCCTCAAACCATTAGTTGCCTAAAAGGGGGGAATTATCATAGGGTGAGATTTATAAAATCTCAATAAGTACTCCATGAATTATTATTATGTATAACTTAAAAGAGTATAATAACATAATCAACATAATGGAGATATAAAAATTTACCGAAGATAGGTGGTAAGAATTCTTATGTGTAGCGCTACTAAACTCCGGTCCCCTTAACATAATCATAATCATATCATAGCATATGGGACCCATAATAATTTTCTTGAAATTCATAACATAACAATAATTCAACATAGGCAGCGTACTTACAGTGAAATTTGAATGAAAGAATAATAGAGACTTCATCCCTCTACAATTTCCACCTCGGCTTACAAATGTGTATGTGTATATTATTTGGACTAAAAAAATATACTAGTGAGTGGTAGCATGTGAATGTGAATGAGGGGTTTAAATAGGAGAAGATTAGGTATGCATCTTTAAGAAAGATTTCATGATGGTGGAATTTGTCGCTTGAAATTTATAAAATGAGCAAGAATCTCTTCATCATTCCTACATTTACGCATTCACACTACACATTACCTTATGTTTGGTCAATCAAGCATAAATCAAGAATTTTACCTTATGTTTGGTCAATCAAGTATAAATCAAGAATTTTACCTTATGTTTGGTCAATCTATAAATCAAGAATTTTACCCTATGCCTGGTCAATCAACCAAACATAAATTAAGAATTTTCTATGTAAGTGTTTGACCAAGAATTTTATCAAAAACATGTGTGATTTAGCACTTATGGTAAGTTTGCTACACGGTCCTAGAAGGTGGATTAACCCTCAAATGAGACCCTAAATTTTCAATTTTGATAATTATACCCGAAAATTCGGATGCGAGTATTATAATTTTAGTTCATTGGCACATTTTCAATCGAATTTGACTAAAATTTCACCAAGGTTTCATTCATTGGCGTGTATCAAATCAAATTTGACTAAAATTTCATTTGATTTTTTTCTTTGGCGCGTTTCCCATCAAATTTGACTAAAATTTCACATGGATTTGGTTCATTGGCGAGTTTCACTGAAATTTAGTTCATTGGTGTGTTTCTAGTCAAATTTGATTAAAATTTTGCCAAAATTTTGTTAGATTGTGCGATTCCAATCAAATTTTACTAAAATTTCATCGGGATTTTGTTAATTGGCGTGTTTCCAATCAAATTTGATTACAATTTCGCCTGAGTTTGGTTCGTTAGTGCATTTCTAGTCAATTTTGACTGGATTTTCATTTGGATGTTGTTCAATAACGCGTTCTCAATGAAATTTCACCGAAATTTCACCTGAGTTTGGTTCATAGGTGCGTTTTCAATCAAATTTGACTAAGATTTCACGTGACTTTGGTTCATTGGCACATTTTGAATGAAATTTGACTGCGATTTCATGCGGGTTTGTCGTTGGCACGTTTCCAATCAGATTTGACTATAATTTCACAAGGGTTTGGTTCATTGCCGCGTTTCCAATCAAATTTGACTAAAATTTCACCAGGATTTTTTATTCGTTCGTTTCAAATCAAATTTGATTAAAATTTCATTTGAATTTTGTTCATTGGCACATTTTCTATCAAATTTGACTAAAATTTCATGCGACTTTTCATTGAGCGATTCCAGTCAAATTTAACTAAAATTTCACTTGGATTTCATTAAATGGCATCTACTAAATCAAATTTGACTAAAATTTCACTAGGGTGTCATTCATTGGCGTGTTTCCAATCAAACTTGACTAGAATTTTATCTAGCTTTTGTTTAGGGGCGTGTTCTCAAATAAATCTGACTAAAATTTCACTTGAGTTTGGTTCATAGGAGCGTTGCTAATCGATTTTGACTAAAATTTCATATGAGTTTGGTTCATTGGCACATTTTGAATCAAATTTGGCAAAAATTTCATGCGTGTTTTTTAATTGACACGTTTCCAATCAAATTTGACTAAAATTTCACATGTATTTGGTTCATTGGCGTGTTTTCAATCAAATTTGATTAAAATTTCACCGGGATTTAGTTCATTGGGGTGTTTCTAATCAAATTGGACTAAAATTTCATCAGGATTTTTTTCGTTCGTGCGTTTCACATCAAATTCGACTAAGATTTCATCTGCATTTTGTTCATTGATGCATTTTTAGTCAAATTTAACTAAAATTTCACCTAAATTTGGTTCATTGGCTTATTTCCAATCAAATTTGACTAAAATTTCACATGATTTTAGTTCATTGGTACATTTTGAATCAAATTTGACGAAACTTTCATGTGGATTTTTTCATTGGCACATTTCCATTCAAATTTGACTAAATTTTCACATGATTTTTGTTCATTGGAGAATTTCTAATTGAATTTCACTAAAATTTCAATTGAATTTTTTTGTAGGCACGTCTCCCATCAAATTTGATTAAAATTTCACATGAGTTTGATTTATTGGCGCATTTCCAATCAAATTTGACTAAAATTTCACATGACTTTAGTTCATTGGCACATTTCGAATCAAATTTGACTAAAATTTCATGTGGCTTTTTTCGTTGGCGCGTGACTAAAATTTCACATGAATTTGGTTCATTCGCACATTTCGAATCAATTAGACTAAAGTTTCATGCGGCTTTTTTCGTTGGCGCGTTTCCAATCAAATTTGACTACAATTTCACATGAGTTTGGTTCATTGGCGCATTTTCAATCAAATTTATTTAAAATTTCACTGGGATTTAGTTCATTGGAGTGTTTCTAATCAAATTTGACTAAAATTTCATAATGATTTTGTTCGTTGGAACTTTTCCAATCAAATTTGGCTATAATTTCATCTGAATTTTGTTCATTGGTGCATTTTTAATTTAATTTGCCTAAAATTTCACCCGAGTTTGGTTCATTGGCACATTTCCAATCAAATTTAACTAAAATTTCACATGATTTTGGTTCATTGGCACATTTCGGATCAAATTTGACTAAAACCTCATGCGGCTTTCATTGGCGCAATTCCAATCAAATTTGACTAAAATTTCACTTAGGTTTCATTCATTGGCGTGTATTAAATCAAATTTGACTAAAACCTCATGCGGCTTTCATTGGCGCAATTCCAATCAAATTTGACTAAAATTTCACTTAGGTTTCATTCATTGGCGTGTATTAAATCAAATTTGACTAAAATTTCATCTGAATTTTGTTCATTGGCACGTTTCCCTTCAAATTTGGCTAAAATTTCACTTGGATTTGGTTCATTGGCACGTTTGCAGTGAAATTTGACTAAATTTTCACATGGGTTTGGCGCATTTCCAATCAAATTTGACTAAAATTTCACATGACTTTGGTTCATTGGCACATTTCGAATCAAATTTGACTAAAATTTCATGCTGCTCTTTTCGTTGGCGTGTGACTAAAATTTCACATGACTTTGGTTCATTGGCACATTTCGAATCAAATTTGACTAAAATTTCATGCTGCTCTTTTCGTTGGCGTGTGACTAAAATTTCACATGACTTTGGTCCATTTGCACCTTTTGAATCAATTTGACTAAAGTTTCATGCGGCTTTTTTCGTTGGCGCGTTTCCAATCAAATTTGACTACAATTTCACATGTGTTTGGTTCATTGGCGCATTTCCAATCAAATTTGATTAAAATTTCACTGGGATTTAGTTCATTGGAGTGTTTCTAATCAAATTTGACTAAAATTTCATAATGATTTTGTTCGTTAGAGCTTTTCCAATCAAATTTGGCTATAATTTCATCTGAATTTTGTTCATTGGTGCATTTTCAATTAAATTTGACTAAAACTTCACCCGAGTTTGGTTCATTGGCACATTTCCAATCAAATTTGACTAAAATTTCACATGACTTTTGGTTTTGGCACATCTCGAATCAAATTTGACTAAAATTTCATGTGGCTTTCATTGGCGCAATTCCAATCAAATTTGACTAAAATTTCACTTGGGTTTCGTTCATTGGCATGCATCAAATCAAATTTGACTAAAATTTCATCTGAATTTTGTTCGTTGGCACGTTTCCCTTCAAATTTGACTAAAATTTCACTTGGGTTTCGTTCATTGGCATGCATCAAATCAAATTTGACTAAAATTTCATCTGAATTTTGTTCGTTGGCACGTTTCCCTTCAGATTTGGCTAAAATTTCACATGGATTTGGTTCATTGGCACGTTTGCAATTAAATTTAGCTAAAATTTTATCGGGATTTAATTCATTGGCGTGTTTCTAATAAAATTTGACTAAAATTTCATCAGGATTGTGTTCGTTAGTGCATTTCACATCAAATTCGACTACAATTTCGTCTGAATTTTGTTCATTTGTGCGTTTTCAGTCAAATTTGACTAAAATTTCACCTTTGTTTAGTTCATTAGCCCGTTTCCAATCTAATTTGACTAAAATTTCACATGATTTTGGTTCATTGGCACATTTCAAATCAAATTTGGCTAAACTTACAAGCAGATTTTTTCGTTGGCGGGTTTCCATTCAAATTTGACTAAATTTTCATGTGATTTTTCTTTATTAGAGCATTTCCAATCGAATTTGACTAAAATTTCACCAAGGTTTCGTTCATTGGCACATATCAAATTAAATTTGACTAAAATTTCATCTGAATTTTATTCATTGGCGTGTTTTCCATCAAATTTGACTAAAATTTCACATGGGTTTGGTTTATTAGCACGTTTCCAATCAACCTAGACTAAAACTTGACATGACTTTGGTTCATTGGCACATTTCGAATCAAATTTGACTAAAATTTTATGCACATTTTTTCGTTAACGCGTTTCCAATCAAATTATACTAAAATTTCACATGTGTTTGGTTCATTGGTTCATTTTCAATCAAATTTGATTCAAATTTCACCAGACTTTAGTTCATTGGCATGTTTCTAATCTAATTTGACTAAAATTCCATCAGGATTTTGTTCGTTAGAGCATTTCCAATCAAATTTGACTAAAATTTCATTTGAATTTTGTTTATTAGAGCGTTTTCAATCAAATTTGACTAAAATTTCACCTGAGTTCCGTTCATTGGCACGTTTCCAATCAAATTTGACTAAAATTTCATTTGAATTTTGTTCAATTGTGCATTTTAAATCAAATTTGACTAAAATTTCACCTGAGTTCCGTTCATTGGCACGTTTCCAATCAAATTTGACTAAAATTTCATTTGAATTTTGTTCAATTGTGCATTTTAAATCAAATTTGACTAACATTTCACCTGAGTTTGGTTTATAGGTGCATTTTCAATCGAATTTGACTAAAATTTCACATGATTTTAGTTCATTGGCACATTTTGAATCAAATTTGACTAAAATTTCATGCGGATTTTTCGTTGGCACATTTCCAATCAAAATTTACTTAAATTTCACAAGGGTTTGGTTCGTCGGCTCATTTCCAATAAAATTTGATTAAAATTTCACCAGGATTTTGTTATTTAGCATGTTTCTAATCAAATTTGACTAAAATTTCAGCAGGATTTTGTTCTTTCGTGCGTTTCAAATCAAAATGATTAAAATTTTGTCTGAGTTCATTAGCGCGTTTTCAATCAAATTTGAATAAAATTTCACATGACTTTGGTCATTGGCACATTTTGAATCAAATTAAACTAAAACTTCATGCGGCTTTTCGTTGGCGCAATTCCAACCAAATTTGACTGAAATCTCACTTGGGTTTCTTTCATTAACGTGTATCAAATCAATTTGACTAAAATTTCACAATGACTTTGTTCGTTAGAGCTTTTCCAATCAAATTTAACCAAAATTTCATCTGAATTTTGTTCATTGGCGCGTTTTCAATCAAATTTGAGTAAAATTTTAACTGAGTTTGGTTCATTGGCACATTTCCAATCAAATTTGACTAAAATTTCACATGACTTTGGTTCATTGGCACATTTCGAATCAAATTTGACTAAAATTTCATGTGACTTTTCATTGGCACAATTCCAATCTCATTTGAGTAAAATTTCACTTGGGTTTCGTTCATTGGCATGCATCATATCAAATTTGGCTAAAATTTCACATGGATTTGGTTCATTAGCAAGTTTGCAATTAAATTTGATTAAAATTTCACTGGGATTTAGTTTATTACCGTGTTTCTATTCAAATTGGACTAAAATTTCATCAGGATTTTGTTCGTTAGTTCATTTCACATCAAATTTGACCATGATTTCATCTAAATTTTGTTCATTTGCACATTTTCAGTCAAATTTGACTAAAATCTCACCTGAGTTTAGTTCATTAGTCCATTTCCAATCTAATTTGACTAAAATTTCATATAATTTTGGTTCATTGGCACATTTCGAATCAAATTTGACTACAATTTCATGCGGATTTTTTCGTTGGCACGTTTCCAATTAAATTTAACTAAAATTTCACCAGGATTTTGTTCGGTAGGGCGTTACAAATCAAACTCAACTAAAATTTCATCTTAATTTTGTTCATTGGCACGTTTTCAATAAAATTTGACTGTTTCCAATCAAATTAGAATAAAACTTGACATGACTTTGGTTCATTGGCACATTTCGAATCAAATTTGACTAAAATTTCATGCGCATTTTTTCGTTGGCGCATTTCCAATCAAATTAGACTAAAATTGCACATGTGTTTGGTTCATTGGCTCATTTTCAATCAAATTTGATTCAAATTTCACCGGGATTTAGCTCATTGGCATGTTTCTAATCTAATTTGACTAAAAATCCATTAGGATTTTGTTCGTTAGAGCATTTCCAATCAAATTTGACAAAAATTTCATATGAATTTTGTTTATTAGAGCGTTTTCAATCAAATTTGACTAAAATTTCACTTGAGTTCCGTTCATTAGCACGTTTCCAATCAAATTTGACTAAAATTTCGTTTGAATTTTGTTCAATTGTGCATTTTAAATCAAATTTGAGTAAAATTTCACTTGAGTTTGGTTCATAGGCGCATTTTCAATCGAACTTGACTAAAATTTCACATGATTTTAGTTCATTGGTACATTTCGAATCAAATTTGACTAAAATTTCATGCAAATTTTTCGTTGGCACATTTCCAATCTAATTTTACTAAAATTTCACAAGGGTTTGGTTCGTTGACTCGTTTCCAATAAAATTTGGCTAAAATTTCACTGGGATTTAGTTAATTAGCATGTTTCTAATCAAATTTGACTAAAATTTCACCAGAATTTTGTTCGTTCATGCGTTTCAAATCATGTTTGACTGAAATTTCATCTGAATTTTGTTCATTCATGCGTTTTCAATCAAATTTGACTAAAATCTCACATGACTTTGGTCATTGGCACATTTCGAATTAAATTAGACTAAAATTTTATGTGGCTTTTCATTGGCGCAATTCCAATCAAATTTGACTAAAATCTCACATGACTTTGGTCATTGGCACATTTCGAATTAAATTAGACTAAAATTTTATGTGGCTTTTCATTGGCGCAATTCCAATCAAATTTGACTAAAATTTCACTTGGGTTTCTTTCAGTAGCATGTATCAAATCAATTTTCACTAAAATTTCATCTGAATTTTGTTCCCTAGCGCGTTTCCCATCAAATTTGAGTAAAATTTCACATGGGTTTGGTTCATTGGTGCGCTTCCAATCAAATTTGACGAAAATTTCACCAGATTTTAATTTATTGGCGTGTTTCTAATCAAATTTGACTAAAATTATTTAGGATTTTGTTTGTTAGTGCGTTTCACATCAAATTGGCCTAAGATTTCATCTAGATTTTGTTCATTGGCGCATTTTTAGTCAAATTTGACTAAAATTTCACTTAAATTTGGTTCATTGACCGATTTCCAATCAAATTTGACTAAAATTTCACTTAAATTTGGTTCATTGACCGATTTCCAATCAAATTTGACTAAAATTTCGCATTACTTTGGTTCATTGGGACATTTCGAATCAAATTTGATTAAACTTTCAAGCGAATTTTTTCATTGGCACATTTTCATTCAAATTCGACTAAATTTTCACAAGAGTTTCGTTCATTGGAGCATTTCCAATCGAATTTGACTAAAATTCCAACTGAATTTTTTTCGTAGGTGCATTTTCCATCAAATTTGACTAAAATTTCACATGAGTTTGGTTTATTGGTGCATTTCCAATCAAATTTGGCTAAAATTTCACATGATTTTGGTTCATTTGCATATTTCTAAATCAAATTCGACTAAAATTTCATGCGACTTTTTTCGTTGGCATTGTTCCAATCAAATTTGACTACAATTTCACATGTGTTTGGTTCATTGGCGCGTTTCCAATCAAATTTGATTAAAATTTCACTGGGATTTAGTTCATTGGCATATTTCTAATCAAATTTGAATAAAATTTCACTATGACTTTGTTCGTTAGATCTTTTCCAATAAAATTTGACTAAAATTTCATCTAAATTTTGTTCATTGGCGCGTTTTCAATCAAATTTGACTAAAATTTCACCTAAGTTTGGTTCATTGGCACGTTTCCAATCAAATTTGACTATAATTTCGCATGACTTTGGTTTATTGGCACATTTCGAATCAAATTTGACTAAAATTTCTCGCGGCTTNTTTTGTTTATTGGCGCATTTTCAGTCAAATTTGACTAATATTTCACCTAAGTTCGGTTCATTGGCGTGTTTCCAATCAAATTTAACTAAAATTTCATTTAAATTTTGTTCAATGGTGCGTTCTCAATCAAATTTGACTAAAATTTCACGTGAGTTTGGTTCATAAGTGCGTTTTCAATCGAATTTGACTAAAATTTCACATGATTTTAGTTCATTGGCACATTTCGAATCAAATTTGACTACAATTTCAAGCAGATTTTTTGTTGGCACGTTTTCAATCAAATTTGACTAAAATTTCACATGACTTTGGTTCATTGGCACATTTCGAATCAAATTTGACTACAATTTCAAGCAGATTTTTTGTTGGCACGTTTTCAATCAAATTTGACTAAAATTTCACAAGGGTTTCGTTCGTTGGCTCGTTTCCAATAAAATTTGACTAAATTTTCATCGGGATTTAGTTAATTAGCATGTTTCTAATCAAATTTGACTAAAATTTCACATGACTTTGGTTCATTGGCACATTTCGAATCAAATTTGACTAAAATTTCATGCGGATTTTTCATGGGCGCGTTTCCAATCAAAATTGACTAAAATTTCAGATGCGTTAGGTTCATTGGTATGTTTCTAATCAAATTTGATTAAAATTTCACAAAGATTTTGTTCGTTAGAGCATTTCCAATCAAATTTGACTAAAGTTTCATCTGAATTTTGTTCATTGGCCCTTTTTAATCAAATTTGACTAAAGTTTCATCTGAATTTTGTTCATTGGCCCTTTTTAATCAAATTTGACTAAAATTTCACTTGAGATTGGTTCGTTGGCACGTTTTGAATCAAATTTGACAAAAATTTCATGCGGCTTTTCATTCACACAATTCTAATTAAATTTGACAAAAATTTTACTTGGGTTTCATTCATTGGTGTGTATTGAATCAAATTTGACTAAAATTTCGCATGTGTTTGGTTCATTGGCACGTTTTAAATCAAATTTGATTAAAATTTCACAAGGATTAAGTTTATTAGTGTGTTTCTAATCAAAGTTGACTAAAATTTCACCAGGATTTTGTTCGCTAGAGCATTTTCAATCAAATTTGGCTAAAATTTCACCTGAATTTTGTTCATTGGCGCATTTTCAACCAATTTTGACTAAAATTTCACCTGAGTTTGGTTCATTAGCATGTTTCCAATCAAATTTGACTAAAATTTCATTTGAATTTTGTTCAATGGCGCGTTCTCAATCAAATTTGTCTAAAATTTCACTTGAATTTGGTTCGTAGGGGTGTTTTCAATCAAATTTGATTGGCCCGTTTTCAATCAAATTTCACTAAAATCCAATCAAATTTGACTAAAATTTCACATGACTTTGGTTCAGTGGCACATTTCGAATCAAATTTGACTAAAATTTCATGCGACTTTTCATTGGTGCAATTTCAATCAAATTTGACTAAAATTTCATCTGAATTTTGTTCCCTGGTGCGTTTCCCATCAAAGTTGACTAAAATTTCATGCGACTTTTCATTGGTGCAATTTCAATCAAATTTGACTAAAATTTCATCTGAATTTTGTTCCCTGGTGCGTTTCCCATCAAAGTTGACTAAATTTTCACATGGGTTTGGTTCTTTGGAGCGTTTCCAATCAAATTTGACTAAAATTTCATCGGGAATTAGTTCATTGGCGTGTTTCTAATCAAATTTGACTAAGATTTCATCAGGATTTTGTTTGTTTGTATGTTTCACATCAAATTCAACTAAGAATTCATCTGAATTTTGTTTATTGATGCATTTTCAGTCAAATTTAACTAAAATTTTGCACGTGTTTTTTTCATTAGTGCGCTTCCAATCAAATTTGACTAAAGTTTTACTGGGATTTAGTCATTGGCGTGTTTCTAATCAAATTTGACTAAAATTTCACCATGATTTTGTTCGTTAGTGCGATTCACATCAAATTCGACCAAGATTTCATCTGGATTTTTTTCATTGGTGCGTTTTCAGTCAAATTTGGCCAAAATTTCACTTGAGTTTGGTTCAATAGCCCATTTCCAATCAAAATTGACTAAAATTTCACATGATTTCGGTTCACTGGCACATTTCGAATCAAATTTGATTAAACTTTCAAGCTAATTTTTTCATTCGCGCATTTCCATTCAATTTTGACTAAATTTTCACATGAGTTTTGCTCGTTGGAGCATTTCCAATCGAATTTGACTAAAATTTTATCTGAATTTTTTTCATTGGCGTGTTTCCCATCAAATTTGACAAAAAGTTCACATGGGTTTGGTTCATTGGCGCATTTCCAATCAAATTTGACTAAAATGTCACATGACTTTGGTTCATTGGCATAGTTCGAATCAAATTTGACTAGAATTTCCTGCGGGTTTTTTCCTTGGGGCGTTTCCAATTAAATTTGATTAAAATTTCAACGGGATTTAGTTCACTGGCGTGTTTCTAATCAAATTTGACTAAAATTTCACATGAGTTTGGTTAATTGGCCCGTTTCCAATCAAATTTGACTAAAATTTCGAGTAAGTTTTCGTTGGTGCAATTCCAATCAAATTTGACTAAAATTTCGAGTAAGTTTTCGTTGGTGCAATTCCAATCAAATTTGACTAAAACTTCACTTAGGTTTCGTTCATTGGCATGTATCAAATCAAATTTCACTAAAATTTCATTTGAATTTTAGTTGTTGAGGCATTTCTAATCGAATTTGACTAAAATTTCACCTAAGTTTGGTTCGTTGGTGCGTTTCTAAACAAATTTGACTAAAATTTCACATGATTTTGGTTCATTGGTGCATTACGAATCAAATTAGACTAAAATTTTATGTGGCTTTTCATTGGCGCATTTTCGAACAAATTTGACCAAAATTTCACTTGGGTTTCGTTCACTGGTGTGTATCAAATGAAATTTGATGAAAATTTCATCTAAATTTTGTTCGTTAGCACATTTTCCATCAAATTTGGCTAAAGTTTCACATTGGTTTGGTTCATTGGTTCGTTTCCAATCAAATTTGACTAAAATTTCCTATGACTTCGGTTCATTGGCACATTTCGAATCTAATTTGATTAAAAAATCGCGCGGCTTTTCATTCGAGCAATTCAAATCAAATTTGACAAAAAATTCACTTGAGTTTCGTTCATTGGCGTCCATCAAATCAAATTTAACTAAAATTTCATCTGGGTTTTCTTTGTTGTCATTTTTTCCATCAAATTTGACTAAAATTTCACATAAGTTTGGTTCATTAGTGCGTTTCCATTCAAATTTAACTAAAATTTCACCAAGATCTTGTTCGTTAGTGCGTTCCCAATCAAATTTGACTAGAATCTCATTTAGATATTGTTCAATGGTGCATTCTCAATCAAATTTAACTAAAACTTCACCAGAGTTTGGTTCATAGGTGCGTTTTCAATCAAATTTGACTAAAATCTCACATGACTTTAGTTCATGGGCACATTTCGAATCAAATTTGACTACAATTTCATGCGGAATTTTCATTGGCATGTTTCCTATCAGTTTTGACTAAAATTTCACAAGGACTTGATTCATTGGCGCATTTCCAATCAAATTTGACGAAAATTTCACCGGAATTTAGTTCATTGGTGCGTTTCCAAGCAAATTTGATTAAAATTTCACCAGGATTTTGTTCCTTCATGTGTTTCAAATTAAATTTGACTAAAATTTCATCTGGAATTCGTTCATTGGCCTATTTTCAATCAAATTTATCTAAAATTTTATGTGGCTTTTCATTGGCACAATTCCAGTCAAATTTCACTTGGATTTCGTTCATTGGCGTGTATCAAATCAAACTAGATTTAAATTTCACCAGCGTTTCTTTCATTGGCATGTTTCCAGTCAAATTTGACTAGAATTTCATCTAAATTTTGTTCACTAGCACATTCTCAATCAAATTTGACTAAAATCTCACTTGAGTTTGGTTCATAGAAGCGTTTCCAATCAAATTTGAATAAAATTTCACATGACTTTGGTTTATTGGCACATTTTGAATCAAATTTGACTAAAATTTCATTCAGATTTTTTTGTCGGCGTGTTTGCAATCAAATTTGACTAAAATTTCATATGTATTTGGTTCATTAGCGTGTTTCCAATTAAATTTGATTAAAATTTCAATGGGATTTAGTTAATTGGTGTGTTTCAAATAATATTTGACTAAAATTTCACCATGATTTTGTTCGTTAGACCAATTTCAATCAAATTTGATTAAAATTTCACCTGACTTTGGTTCATTTGCACATTTCCAATCAAATTTGACTAAAATATCATATGATTTTGGTTCATTAGCACATTTCAATTCAAATTTGCCTAAAATTTCATGCGGCTTTCCATTAGTTCAATTCCAATTAAATTTGACTAAAATTTCACTTGTATTTCATTCATTGGCATGTTTTTAATCAAATTTGATTAAAATTTCACCAGAATTTAGTTCATTGGCGTGTTTGTAATCAAATTTGACTAAAATTTCACCAGAATTTTGTTCGCTAGAGCATTTCGGGTCAAATTTGACTAAAATTTCACCTGAATTTTGTTCAGTGGCGCGCTTCCAATCAAATTTGACTAAAATTTCATCTGAATTTTGTTCAACGGCGTGTTTTCAATCAATTTTGTCTAAAATTTCTCCTAAATTTTGTTCATAGGTGCGTTTTCAATCAAATTTGACTAAAATTTCGTCTGAATAATGTTCATTGGCCCATTTTCAATCAAATTTGACTAAAAGTTCACCTGAGTTTGGTTCATTGGCACGTTTTCAATCAAATTTGAATAAAATTTCACATGAATTTGGTTCATTAGTCATTTTGAATCAAATTTGACTAAAATTTCACGCGGCTTTTTATTGGAGCAATTCCAATCAAATTTGACTAAAATTTCACTTGGATTTCTTTCATTGGCATGTATCAAATCAAATTTGACTAAAATTTCATCGGAATTTTTTTCCGTAGCGCGTTTCCCATCAAATTTGACTAAATTTTCACATGGGTTTGATTCTTTGGCACGTTTCCAATCAAATTTAACTAAAATTTCACTGGGATTTAGTTCATTAGCGTGTTTCTGATCAAATTTGATTGAGATTTCATTAGGATGATGCTCGTTAGTATGTCTCACATCAAACTCGACTAAGATTTCATCTGAATTTTGTTCATTGATGCGTTTTTTGTCGAACTTAACTTAAATTTCGTATGTGTTTGGTTCATTGGGGCGCTTCCAAATAAATTTGACTAAAATTTCATCGGGATTTAGTCATTGGCGTGTTTGTAATCAAATTTGACTAAAATTTCGTCATGATTTTGTTTGTTAGTGCGTTTCACATCAAATTTGACTAAGATTTCATCTGAATTTTGGTCATTGGCACATTTTCAGTCAAATTTGGCCAAAATTTCACCTGAGTTTGGTTCAATGGCCCATTTCCAATCAAATTTCACATG
>NW_019256660.1:0-1127 GCF_002742605.1 Olea europaea var. sylvestris
CCCCGGTGCGATTTTTATTTCAGATCAAACTGCAAAATTTCAGCCAATTCCGACACAGTCGAGAAAAATGACGAAATTGCCCCTGGTGCAGTTTTTGTTTCCGATCAACCAGTAAAATTTTAGCCAATTCAGACACAGTCGCGAAAAATGACGTAATCACACCCGACGCGATTTTTGTTCCCGATCAACCTGTCAAATTTGAGCCCATTCCGACGCAGTCGAGAAAAATGACGAAATTGCCCCCGGTGCGATTTTTATTTCAGATCAAACTGCCAAATTTCAGCCGATTCCAACACAGTCGAGAAAAATGACGAAATAACACCTAGCGCGATTTTTGTTCACGATCAACCTGTCAAATTTCAGCCCATTCCGACACAGTCGAGAAAAATGACGAAATCGCCGCCGGCGCGATTTTTATTTCCGATCAAACTGTCAAATTTCAGCCAATTCCGACACAGTCGAGAAAAATGACGAAATTGCCCCCGGCGCGATTTTTGTTCCCGATAAACCTGTCAAATTTGAGTCCATTCCGACACAGTCGAGAAAAATGACGAACTTGCCGTCGAAGAGATTTTTATTTCCGATCAAACCGCCAAATTTCAGTCAATTCCGACACAGTAGAGAAAAATGACTAAATTGCCCTCGGCGAGATTTTTGTTCTCGATCAACCTGTCAAATTTGATCCCATTCCGACACAGTCGCGAAAAATGACGAAATTACACCCGGCGCGATTTTTGTCCCCGATCAACCTGTCAAATTTGAGCTCATTCCGACGCAGTCGAGAAAAATGACGAAATCACACCCGTTGCGATTTTTATTTCAGATCAAACTGCCAAATTTCAGCCAATTCCGACACAGTCGAGAAAAATGACGAAATTACCCCCGGCGCGATTTTTGTTCCCGATCAACCTGTCAAATTTGAGCCCATTCCGACACAGTCGAGAAAAATGACAACATCGTCGCCGGCTCGATTTTTATTTCCGATCAAATTGCCAAATTTCAGCCAATTACGACACGGTTGAGAAAAATGACGAAATTGCCCCTGGCGCGATTTTTGTTTCCTATCAAAGTGTCAAATTTGAGCCCATTCCGACACAGTCGAGAAAAATGACGAAATTACACCCGGC
>NW_019256661.1:0-1127 GCF_002742605.1 Olea europaea var. sylvestris
CCCCCCCCCCCCCCCCCCCCCCAAAAAAAATAAAAATAAAATAAAATAAAATAAAATCTTACCCATCTCCAAAACAAAAGTTCATGGGTAACTTTTTTATGTGGAATTTTTTTTAATACATATATTAACCCAGCCCAAATTATGATTTAGCCCACCTCAACAAAATATACTAGCTCCGCCCCTGATTCATACTATGATCAATAACAAAAAATATTACCAAGATAGACAGAATAACAATATGTGCACTTTACTGCATTAGAAATGGTTTTCCAAGTGGACGAGCACCATGGAGAATCCTAAATTATAGCTAAGAATGTTAAATGCAAATTCATGTACCAACCTTCCTCCAGGGACCTGATTTTGTTGTCATTGGGACTTGATTTTCAGACTGCAAAAACAAAACTGGACATTAGGGCACTAAGAACAACAAAAGGGAATAAGCTAGACATGGGCATAACCATAAAGGGAGAAAACCTCTTCAAACTTTTCAAAGTTTTGAGTATCCAACTCATCATTAACTTCTGGAATGAATGCAGCTTTCATTTGATACAACTTATCCCATTCATTGCCTTTGAACCACCGGTGAGCCTGGAAAGGTGGTGCAACAGGCAGTTCAAAGTCAGCTTGACATTATGAGTCCTAAAAAGATACCAATAAGACACTTCATAAAGCACCTTAATTTCAGAAGCGCCTCTTGTTCCAAGCCTCTGCTCTACATTACATAAGAGCTTGCAGATAAGATCTTTTGCTTCTGGCGAAATCTTTACCTCTTCCGGAAATTTTAAATGAGTTCTCCAGTTTACTATCTACACCAAAATAATAGTGATGCAATATTATAAGAGTTTTTATTTAATATAGTCTTCAATTTTACGGATTATGTTAGGAAACTTAATCATGTTTTATTTAATAGTTTTTATTAAATATTTGCAACTTAGAATAGAATCTTTTGAAACTCTATATAAAGGGGCTTTTGCTTCATAATAGAACAAAATTTGAATATGAAATAAATAGATCTCTCTCCCCAATTTCAATCTTCCCCTCTCTCTCCTTTCCCCTTCTCCTACAATTCTTCTATTGTATTCTACGTCAATTTGGTATCAGAGCTCAAATTGTTTCCTTTGGCCAAC
>NW_019256662.1:0-621 GCF_002742605.1 Olea europaea var. sylvestris
CGCGATTTTTGTTTCCGATCAATCAGTCAAATTTGAGCCCATTCCGACACCGTCGCGAAAAATGACGAAATTGCCCCCAGCGCAATTTTTGTTTCCCATCAACCAGTCAAATTTTAGCCGATTCGGACACCGTCGCGAAAAATGACGAATTTGCCCTGGCGCGATTTTTGTTTCCCCTCAATCAGTCAAATTTTAGCCGATTCCGACACCGTCGCGAAAAACGACGAAATTGCCCCCGGCGCGATTTTGGTTTCCAATTAATCTGTCAATTTTAGCCGATTCCGACACCGTCGCGAAAAATGATTAAATTGCCCCCGACGCGATTTTTGTTTCCCATCAATCAGTCAAATTTTAGCGGATTCCGACACCTTCGCCAAAAATGACGAAATTGCCCTCGACGCGATTTTTGTTTCCGATCAATCAGTCAAATTTGAGCCCATTCAGACACCGTCGCGAAAAATGACGAAATTGCCCCCGGCGCGATTTTTGTTTCCGATCAATCAGTCAAATTTGAGCCCATTCCGACACCGTCGCGAAAAATGATGAAATTGCCCCCGGCGCGATTTTTGTTTCCCATCAATCAGTCAAATTTTAGCCGATTCCGACACCGTCGCAAAAAAT
>NW_019256662.1:864-1127 GCF_002742605.1 Olea europaea var. sylvestris
CCGATTCCGACACCGTCGCGAAAAATGACGAAATTGCCCTCGGCGCGATTTTTTTTTTCCGTTAAATCGTCAAATTTTAGCCGATTCCGACCCCGTCCCAAAAAAATGACGAAATTGCCCCCGGCGCGATTTTTGTTTCCGATCAATCAGTCAAATTTGAGGCCATTCATACACCGTCGAGAAAAATGACGAAATTGCCCACGGCGCGATTTTTGTTTCCCATCAATCAATCAAATTTTAGCCGATTCCGAGACCGTCGCGTA
>NW_019256663.1:0-1127 GCF_002742605.1 Olea europaea var. sylvestris
GCGACTGTATCGAAATGTGCTAAAATTTGACTGGTTGATCGGAAAAAAAACCGCGCCGGGGCAATTTCGTCATTTTTCGCGACTGTGTCAGAATGGGCTTAAATTTGGCAGGTTGATCGGAAAGAAAAATCGCACCAGGGGCAAATTCGCCATTTTTCGCGACTATGTCGAAATGGGCTAAAATTTGACTGATTGATTGGAAACAAAAATCGCGTCGTGGGCAATTTCTACATTTTACGCGACTGTGTCGGAATGGTCATAAATTTGGCAGATTGATCGGAAATAAAAATCGCGCCGGGGGCAATTTCGTCATTTTTCGCGACTGTGTCGTAATGAGCTAAAATTTACCTGGTTGATCGGAAACAAAAATCGCGCCGGGGCAATTTCGTCATTTTTCGCCACTGTGTCGAAATGGGCTTAAATTTGGAAGGTTGATCGGAAATAAAAATCTCGCCGGGGGCAATTTCGTCATTTTTGCGACTGTGTCGAAACGGGCTTAAATTTGGCAGGTGGATCGGAAATAAAAATCGCGCCGGGGCCAATTTCGACATTTTTCGCGACTGTTTCGAAATGGGCTAAAATTTGACTAATCGATCGGAAAAAAATCGCGTCGTTGGCAATTTCGTCATTTTCGCGACTGTGTCGGAATGGGCTTAAATTTGGCAGGTTGTTCGGAAATAAAAATCGCTCCGGGGGCAATTTCGTCATTTTTTCGCCACTGTGTCGAAATTGTCTAAAATTTGACAGGTTGACCGGAAATAAAATTCGCGCCGGGGGCAATTTCGTCATTTTACGCGGCTGTGTCGGAATGGTCTTAAAATTTTGGAAGGTTGATCGGAAATAAAAATCGGGCCGGGGGGAATTTCATAATTTTTCGCGACTGTGTCGGAATGGGCTAAAATTTGACTGGTAGATCGGATACAAAAATCGCGCCGGGGCAATTTCCTCATTTTTCGCGACTGTGTCGGAATGGGCTTAAATTTGGCAGGTTGATAGGAAATAAAAATCGTGCCGGGTGCAATTTAGTCATTTTTTGCGACTGTTTCGAAATGGGCTAAAATTTGACTGGTTGATCGGAAAAAAATCGCGCCGTGGGCAATTTCGTCATTTTTCGCGACTGTGTCGGA
>NW_019256664.1:0-1127 GCF_002742605.1 Olea europaea var. sylvestris
ATCAAAGCAAATGCACCTGTGACATTGTATGTGGAAAATGAGTACCAACTCATTATTCAAATCAATAATTTCTTTTTAGATAACTAGTAAAAATATTTATAATTGAACTTATTTATTTTCGTTGGTTTCTTTTATGTATCTCTTTGTATCAAATTATTCTGTTTTTCTCTAGATTGGTCGGACTAAATAATTAAACTCAACTCGATTGGTCAGTCCAAATCAACAAAAGTATTTTACTAAGAATGTGTTTCATTGGCTTTAATTTCTTAGAGACATGTTATTTGTTAGGTCTAAAACTAAATCGATAAAACATATGTATTATATATATGTGTGTGTATGTACATACATATACATGTATATGTATATGTATGTGCTACCCGTTTACCAAAATACCCCTGCAACATAGACCAAGAATGAACATGAGAAGATGGGCAATTAAGGAAATGTAAGGAACTATAAATAGGGCGTTCCGCATCATCAACAAAGCACCATTAGGTCAGAAATAGTGAATTCGGGCAACAGAGAGATTGGGGATTTCTTCAAGGGTGGTTACCGCTCTCTGTTTACCCAATGATTTCTCTATTTAAAAAACAACCCTTTAACTTGGAAACCCAGAAGCAGAAGAAAAAGTACATGCTTTCCTTTCATTCACACTCAAACCAACTATAATCCTGGTTTAGATTCACTTTAAATTGTATTCTAAAGAACTCGTGAAATGTTTGCATTGTTGCCTAATAATCATTTTGGACACTTTTCCTTTGTTTTTACGATACTAGTAGTAAGCAAATGCATTGCACATTTTATATATGGAATGAATGATACGCGTAATATTTTTAAAGTAAGGTAATTGATAATGTTAAATAAAAAAATTAAAATTGTTAAAGAATAAATGCGCACACGCGTGTGTGTGTGTGTGTGTGAATAAAACTTTTACGAAATTACGTACATGATGTGAAAATGTTGAATAAATTGAAATTTTACTTTTGTTTACTTATTATGTTGTGCTAGACACTGGTGGGACACCTATTTCCAAACATTAGGTCATCTTCAACCATGTACCAAAATTTGCACAATTTTACATGAAATCTTGCACTAAACTAAAAATCATATTCAATTATTACGCAAAA
>NW_019256665.1:0-1127 GCF_002742605.1 Olea europaea var. sylvestris
CAATTATCAAGTCTTAATCAATTTCTTATACAAACACTAGAGACGAGAAGGAAATATTAATGTTGTAATTGTTAGACGTAATCGAGTAAGTTAATGTATTATCTAAATATTTTCGATTTGACTTGTGCTACAAAGCATCTTAAAAAAGTGTGTCCGACGTACGATCACCAGAAGGTATCATCTTCAAAATAAGGAAAGGTTCACCAATCAACATCCAAAAAGTAAAATGTTATAAACAAGCTTATGGGATCATTTGTTCTTATCCAGGATTAAATAAATAAAATAAAAGGTTAATGCCTTGGGATTTTATTTTTTAATGCAAGTGAACGTTATATCCAGTTATCACTAAAATTTTGAAATTGGGATTAGGTTTGGGTTTGTTTGATAGCTTTATATAATTATGAATAATTATGTAATTACTTCATTAGAGTATGCATAAATTCGTAGTATGAAATTTATTTGTGGTTTGGTCAGTAGGGTAGAATCTATCATACTAGACAATATGGAAAATATTGAAATCTTCTCTATTATACTATCAAGTTTAATCTAACATTTTGTGTAAAAATGCTATTTACATCTTAAAACAAAGAGCAACTCATGAAATGGCTGCATAATGTTGGAGACAAAATGAAACTTTTTCATATTGCGAGTGTAGTACGGGGCGTGGTTGTTAGACATGAACCATGAACCAAGGATATGTTTATATTTTCTTGAAGAATGTGTCAAACTTTCATTAAATTGTCAAATTGTCATAAACGTAGACGACAAAGATAATGGGATATAATCAATCCACGATCGAACTAACCGGGAGATATCAAAAAATGCCATAGCTTGGACAACTCTATTTTCTCGGGGTACATAGAAACAAGAACCATTATATATTAACTTCTCTAAGGAGACAATATCATATAATACGGACGCATTAGGAGAGACAAGAGGCATTGTTTTTAGTACTTACGAATCATGTTACTTGATCATATTTTTTTCTAACTTGTTACTTGACGTTTAATATGTATTTTATTTTCTTACGTTAGACACTATTGAACTTATATATATATATTTTTACAACTTTACCTAGTTTTAATAGGGACATTTCATATCTAAAGTTGCACTACTAATTGCCCCAA
>NW_019256666.1:0-1127 GCF_002742605.1 Olea europaea var. sylvestris
AATAACAAAATATAATAAATCTGTCATCACAAATCCTTTTTCTTACATTTGTATTAGAAAAAATAAAATTGCATGTATAAAAGAAGAAAACTTAAAATTATAGGTTATGTACAAAATTAAATTAACAAAAAGAAGATAATGTACATTAATTGGAACCTTCCAGTTGTGTCGAAATCTCATTCCATTCAAGATTGATATCCTTCTTTATAACACGATGCTTTAACTTTTGCATAAGATGCCAACATATATAAATTTGAAAACCCAAGTAACAAAAATTGAAAGAAAATTCATACAAATGCCATCTTTTTATCAATTCTGTCAATCGAGAAAAATAGAAAACCTTTATTATATGGGAAAACAGCAACTAACAAACTAGGAAACAATCTACGCAAATCCCTTAAATTAAGAAAACAAATCAACTGATTCATTTGCCAATATCACCTAAAAATACTGGAATTAAAAATAGAATATTTCTACAATTATCAAGACGAAGGTACTAAGCATATCCTAAGCACATAAAACAAGTGTGTTACTAATTGGGTGCCCGACATTAAGAGAAAAAAGGTCTTCAGATGGACCAAAATTATCTCACCAGAAATTTTCTCAATCGTAGCAAGACTAGAACGATAGTTTATTAGGCAAATTTGTCCATGAAGGATTCAAACACTTTGATAAATCTATATAGTTCTGTAAATTTCCCTTTTGCTTTAAAGACAAGATTGAACAAAGGGCAAATAACAACAAATTAATCGCCGTCGTTATGATGGCAGTTGTAGTATGAGGATTTGGGTTGCGAGTTTGACTAATGCAGGTTAAAAGTGGAATGAATTTTAATGTTCCTATAATCAATAAAACCAAACAATGACATATATTTGAAAGTGTAATACTGTTGCTTAATGGATTTAATCATCACAATAGGAAATTAATTTTCCTTTGAAGATTAAAACCATATGAATAAAAGGATTTTAGTGACCTTGAGATAATTGGATTATAAAAATTCTCACACATAGAGAGGGGAGATGATAACCTTTTGAAAGGAGCTTTTAATGGTCTAACCAATTGCTTCCTCCCTTAGATCTTCTCCCTTGTTCTCCACTAGGTGTATTTCCTTTTCAAGAAAGTGAAAA
>NW_019256667.1:0-1127 GCF_002742605.1 Olea europaea var. sylvestris
ACCCCAAATATCACAGTAAATTTGATGAAAAATAAATTCACTTTTATTGAGATTGTTTGGAAAAGGTAGCCAAGTATGCTTTGAACGACTACAAATATCACATTGAGAAATGATACATGAAGTGTCAATAATACTCGGTATTGTAAAGCGAGAAGGATGACCTAGGCGTTTATGCCATAATGTTTTATTAGCAGAAGTGGAAACAGTAAGGGCAAGGGGGTCAAGTGCCCAAAAAATATAGAGCCCATTGCACGCTTCACCCGCTCCAATCAGCCTCTTCGACTGTGGGTCCTGAAAAACACAAGAATCAGAAGAAAAAAGAACTACACACGGTAAGTCTTGAGTAAGTCTTGGGATGGAAAGCAAGTTATATTTAAAATTAGGAACATAAAGGACATTATGTAAAAATAGGGTAGGGGACAATTGAATAGAGCCACTCCCTTCGACTCTTGATGATTCACCATTTGGCAAAGATATAGAATTAGCCAAAGAATGAGGCTCGAGAGTTATGAAGGAAGATCGACAGTGGCACATGTGATTGCTAGCACCGCTGTGGATGATCTAATCGTGGGGGCTGACGACAGTATGTGTGGTGGAGAAGGAGCTACCGACGAAATTGGCATGGGTTGGGGCTGGCTTAAGGAGTTCCAGCAGTTTCTGGTATAGCTCTGACGAATGAGTCTGAATTGAGGGCGAATCTGAAACAGAAGCAACGGTGGTTTGTGCTACAGCAGCTATCGGTGGGCGACCAAGAATGGATGATTGGCGATTCTTGGGTTCGCGCCCTGGAGGATATCCGATGATGAGCCAGCATCGCTCATGACGGTGCCTGTTCCTTCCACATTTTGTGCATTTTAGGGGTGTGCGGTTCTGGACAAGAGTGCGGGCAGCCATGGCAATAGTGTTGGGGGCCGGTGATGCTGTACGGAGGTGGAGAAGTCACTGTTGTTCTTCCTAAAAGAGAGTTGAAAATACTTTCTGCATCGTGGGCAATGGATCAAGGGCAAGGATTTGTGTACGTAATGAGGAATAGGAGTCATTCAATCCAAGAAGGAATTGAAAAACTCGCTCATCTTCAGCCTTTTTTTTTTCATTTCAGCAAGGTCCATAACATTCTGTAAGTCACC
>NW_019256668.1:0-1127 GCF_002742605.1 Olea europaea var. sylvestris
TCAACCAGTCAAATTTTAGCCCATTCCGACACAGTCGAGAAAATGACGAAATTACCCCCAGCGTGATTTTTGTTTCCGATCAATCTATCAAATTTTCGCAAATTCCGACACAGTTGCGAAAAATGACGAAATTACCCTCGGCGCGATTTTTGTTCCCGATCAACATGTCAAATTTGAGCCCATTCCGACTCAATCGCAAAAAATGAAGAAATTGCCCCCGGCGCGACTTTTGTTTCTGATCAACCTGTCAAATTCTAGCCCACTCCGACACAGCCGCGAAAAATGACGAAATTGCCCCCGACACGGTTTGTTATTTTCGATCAACCTGTCAAATTTTAGCCCATTCCGACATAGTTGCAAAAAATGACGAAATTGCCCCTGGCGCGATTTTTATTTCCGATCAACCAGTCAAATTTTAGCCCATTCCGACATAGTCGAGAAAAATGACGAAATTACCCCCGGCGCGATTTTTGTTTCCGATCAACCTATCAAATTTTGGCAAATTCCGACACAGTTGCGAAAAATGACGAAATTACCCTCGGTGCGATTTTTGTTCCCGATCAACCTGTCAAATTTGAGCCCATTCCGACACGGTCGCGAAAAATGACGAAATTGCCCCCGGCGCGATTTATGCTTCCGCTCAACCTGTCAAATTTTAGCCCATTTCGACACAGTCGAGAAAAATGACGAAATTGCCCCGGCGCGATTTTTATTTCCGATCAACTTGCCAAATTTCACCCCATTCCGACACAGTCGGAAAACTGATGAAATTCCCCACGGCGTGGTTTTTTGTTTCCGATCAACCAGTCAAATTTTAGCCCATTCCGACACAGTCGCTAAAAATGACGAAATTCCCCTCGACGCGATTTTTGTTTCCGATCAACCTGTCAAATTTTAGCCCATTCCGACACAGTCGCGAAAAATGATAAAATTTCCCCCGGCGCGATTTTTCTTTCCGAACAACCAGTTAAATTTTAGACCATTTCGACATCATCACGAAAAATGACAAAATTGCCCCCGGCGCGATTTTTTTCCGATCAACCGATCAAATTTTAGTCAATTTCGACACAGTTGCGAAAAAAGACGAAATTACCCCCGGCGCGATTTTTGTTCCCGATCAACCTGTC
>NW_019256669.1:0-1126 GCF_002742605.1 Olea europaea var. sylvestris
AATTATCATACTATACATGTCCTGATGTCCATTTTGCTTGATAAAATAAAAGAAATCAAAATGAACAAAGAAATAATTGTATACGGGTTGTCATCTGACTGGGGAAGTATGGAAAGGAACTTTCGAGGCACTAACCCTGCAATCAATTTCAATTTTCATCACCACCTGCAATCCACAAAAAACCATAGACTGATAAACATACACATCTAAAAACGAACACAAATAAACACCAAAAAGAAAACCCCATAAATCCTTTTCACAAAAGGCAAAAACCACAAACGCAACCACACAAATCCGATTAACGTACATAGGGATAGTGCTCGGTAGTTGGCGGATGACACCTAGAGATCGGAGCAGTGAGAAGATCGCACTTTGTACTTGTTACGTCGTTTCGAGGTTTACGTTCTTCAATAATTTGGATTTTGATTTTTAAGAGCTGGACAATACAATGCCAAGCAATCTGCCTCTATATAGAACCGGGCCTGAGAGAGAGGAGTGTGTTTTAGAGCTTTAGGGATTCCGTTTTCGGTGACGGAGAGGAGTTCGCCGGTGTTTTGGGATTTCGGTGGTTGATTTAGTAAAAAGGGGAGGGAGGATCTATTATTCATGCAATAGTAAATGAATCCAATTTTACTATGCAGTATGTCATTTTTTATTTTCCATTTTGTTTATATCAAACAAATATTCTTCCACACATTACCCCGCTAACATTAAAAAAATAATTATGTCAAACAAATGTTCTTCCAACACATTATGTCACTAGCATTAAAAAATAATTATAATTTTAGTAAATATAAACTGTCATGAGCAAAAAAAAAACACTCTTCGCACATGAGCTTTAAAAATAAATAAATAAATAAACTCTCCGCACAGTGCGGAGAAATGATAAACGGAGTAAAAAAGGAAGAAAAACTCTCTGCATAGTACGAAGAGATGGCAAACCATGTACGGAGAGTTGACAAACTCTCCATACAGTGGGAAGTAAAAAAAAAATCTCTCCGCACGGTGCGGAGAGATGGCAAATACCATGGCAAAACTCTCCGCACAATGCGGAGAGATAGCATTCTGTGCGGACACTATCCTCACAAAGTGCGGACTCTTCGTATAGTGCGGAGTAAAAAAAAAA
>NW_019256670.1:0-2970 GCF_002742605.1 Olea europaea var. sylvestris
ACTTTCAGCCTCTTCAATTCTCGGTATAGGTGTGTGCGACTGCATAGTAGAAAGGCATGCGGCCGCATGGTTCCGCCAGACAACTTTCAGTGTTTTAATCATAACTTTCTTTCTTGATGACCAATTGAGGTGATTCAAGTTGCATTGGAGAGCTATCTCAAAGGGCCACAATTTTTATTCAGAAGTCATCTCCCAATTCGATCATCATCCATGTCAAAAATGGTTCCCAACATGAGACTAAAAACTGGTGTGTTAGTTTTCGATTGGAAATTGATTTATTGATCAAACTTTGATGTTATTTCATCCCTTTGACTTCTTTCCTCATCCACTTGACCTCTAACACTTTCGAATCTTCATCATAATCTTGGACACAAGTTTGGATCATTTGCACTTTAGTCCTCAAACTTTCGTTCTCTTCTACTTTGGTCATTTTTCACTTGTTTCTTCCGAATTTCATCTTTTTCACCAAAATGCAACCTAAACCAAAATATAAGAGTAATGAGTGCATTTTGGCATAATATAATCACATGAATGCAATAGTTAAGAGGGGAAAATATGGTATTTTACACTCTTATCACCACCCTAGACCTCTTCAAGCTATGGAAGATTTTAATGAGTGCATTGACAAGTGTGGTCTCTTGGAACTACCAGTTCTAGGTAGAAAATTATCTTGGTGCAATGGACATTAGGGTTTGACTAGAAAGTTGGGCGCAGCTAGACAGAACACTGGTAAATGAGGAGGTGTTATGTGAATTCCCCGAAGCAAGTATGAAGTACATGTCACGAACATCTTTTGGTCACCGCCCTAAGACTATTAACTTGCAAAAGAAGTATGCTTTGTATGGCCCGACTCCATTTCGATTCCAACGAATGTGGTGTGAGCATGAGGGATTTTTGCCGCTTGTGGAGGCAGCATGGAGATTGGGAGATAGTGGTTTGATGTTGGGTGGCTTAGAAAAATTAATGGCTAAACTGAAGGCTACTAAAAAAGCTTTGAAATTGTGGAATAAAGAGATTTTTGGGAGGGTTGATAATGTTATTTTGGAATTAGAAGAACGTGTGGAGGCTCTCGATAGCAGGTTACAAGATGCATTTTCTAATGAGGCAGAACAAGAATACTTGAGTTCTAAAATTGAATTGGAGGAATGGCAAAGAAGAGAGGAAATTAGATTGTCCCAACTGGCAAAAAAGAAATGGTTGTCTGACGGTGATAACAATTCAAAATTTTATCATGCTGTAGTCTCGCAAAGACGAAGAAATCAAAGTTATATCAGATGAAGCTTACAGACGGCACTCTCATGTCGACTCCGCAACAAATACATGCAGAAGCTGTGAAATATCTTCAGATTGTTCTTACGAGCGAGGAAAGAGAAATTGTGCCAGATTTATGTCATATCATTCAGTTTGCAGTTTCAGATGAGGAAGGTAAGATGCTATGTGCTTTGCCGACTGACTGAAGAGGAGGTTCGAACTGCAACTCATTCGATACCTATAGATAGCACATCTGGGCCTGATGGATATGGATCAGCTTTCTTTATCAAGTGTTGGGATATTATTAAAGAGGATCTAGTGGAGGCAACAAAGGAGTTTTTTTGAAAGAGGTGTGCTTCCTCGATTTTATACATCATCCTATACAGTGTTGATCCAAAAGGTGGACAATCCTAGCGGTTTTGATAAGTTTCGACCAATTAGTCTTTCCTCTGTTGTGTACAAAATATTTTCAAAGATTTTGGTGCAGAGAATGAGTGTTATACTTTCTAGGATTATTTCTCAAGAGCAAGGAGCCTTCATCCCAGGTCGAAGTATTTTCAAGAACATTACACTCACTCAAGAATTAGTGAACTCTTTGAATAAAAAGGTTCGTGGTGGAAATGTGATGATTAAAGTACATATGGCTAAAGCATATGATAGGGTGGAGTGACATTTCTTACTTCATGTTTTATCATCCTTTGGGTTCCCGACGATGTTTTGTAAGTTAATTGAACAATGTATATCCACACCATGGTTCTCAGTGATGATGAATGGAAAGGTTTTTTTAAATCAACGCGTGGTCTACGTCAAGGAAATCCTTTATCCCCTTATTTGTTTATTATCATGCAAGAGGTGTTGACTAGACTGCTGAAGAGGGGTTTTGAGGAAGGACAAATTGGGTGCTTCTCACACCCTAGGGGCGCGACTGCGATAACTCATTTGATGTATGCTGATGATTTAATCATTTTTGCCAATAAAGGGAAAAGGTCTATCAGAGAGCTCAGGAAGGTTCTAGGTTTATATGAGAGCTGGTCTGGTCAAAAGATCAACAAGGAAAAGACTGCTATTTTTTTTCCAAAAAATTGTTCAATGACTCAAAAAGGAGTAGCACTAAGGGATAGTAGTTTTAAGGAGGGTCAATTTCCAGTTATCTACTTGGGTGTTCCAGTGGTCCAGGGTCGTTTAACTGCCCGCCATCTTGAGCCCTTGGTGGAAAAAATCAAAAAGAAAATTGTAGGTTGGAAGCTTCAATTGCTGTCGCAAGGGGGCAGATTGGTCTTACTTCATCATCTTCTCACGTGTATGGCTACACATTTGTTGTTTGTGTTAAATGTTCCAACATCTATTTTTAAGAGACTCAATTCCATCCTCTCATCCTTCTTTTGGGGTGAGGTTAATGGAAGGACTAGGAAGAAATGGTGTTCTTGAGATAAACTTTGTAAACCGATGGTGGAGGGGGGGATCGGAGTTAGGAAATTTGAAGATGTCCAGCGTGCCTTGCAGATGAAGTTTGCATGGAAATTACTGTCATCAGATTGCTTATGGGCAACCTTTTTTCTGGCAAAATATACGAAGCATGGATTGATTGATGTCTCCAATATACGCTGTATAGGCTCTCGATTCTAGTGCTCTATTGTGGGATGCATCCCTGATGTGATTAATAGAAATCAATACGGATTAGGGAGGGTTCCATCTCGTTCTAGTATGCTCATTGGTTAG
>NW_019256670.1:11916-13744 GCF_002742605.1 Olea europaea var. sylvestris
TTGAGATTGATCCACTTCCATTTCAAGAAAATATTTCATTTTCCCCAAATCACTCATCTCAAATGCCATCATTATTTCTTCTTTCACTTTGCTAATTAAGACCTGATCACCCCCAGTTACTAGCAGGTCATCAACATACAATGAGATAATGATAACTTCTTCTTCCACTTGCTTTATATAAAGTGTTTGTTCATTAATGCTTTTTACAAACCCAAGGCAGTTTAGATGTTCATCAATCCGACTGTACCAGGCTCTTGGAGCCTGCTTTAATCCATATAAGGCTTTCTTGAGCAAATATACCTTATTTTCATTCCCAGCCATTGGAAAACCTTCAAGTTGCTCAATGAAGGTTTTTTCTCGTAGATGTCCATTTGAGAAGGCTGATTTAACAATCTAATTGTCTCATATCTGGCCACTGGTGTAACCGTATCAACAAAATTCAATCCTATATTGCTCGGCATAACCTTTCGCAACCAGTCTGGCCTTGAACTTGTTGATAGAACCATCAGAATTCACCTTGGTTTTGAACACCCATTTAACTCCAATATTGCAGCCAGCTACTTTTGTGAGTTTACTGCCTCAGCAAAATTTGATGGCTCTAGAATGGCTGAATTGCATCTTGCATACACATCAGCAAGAGATCTGGTCCTTAGCACTTCATTTTCTGAGTCGAAGTCGTTGTCTTGTTCAGGTTCATCCTCATTGATGATGTCTTCATTTTCTTAAGTTACCAACCTTAGAATTTGAAGTTTATCTAAGGTACTTGTTTCGCAATTCCATGAAGAATCTTCATCCACCTTAATATCCCTAGTGGATATCATCTCCTTGGTTTGAAGATTATAGACTCCATACCCTTTGGCACTGTCACAATAACCAACTAAAACTCCAAGCTCTGCCTTTGGACTCAATTTATCCCTTTTTACATCAAGTATATGAGTATAACATATACTCCCAAACACCTTCAAATGTAAGACATCTGGCTTAACTCTATACCAAGTTTCATTAGGTGTTTGCTTGTTCGAAGCTTTTTTTGGTAATCTGTTGAGAAGATAGGTTGCCGCATTTACAGCTTAAGCCCAAAACTCCTTTGGAACCTTCTTCTCAGGCATCAAATATCTTGCCATTTCCATCACCATCCTATTCTTCCTTTCACAAACTCCATTTTGTTGTGGTGAATATGACAGTGTCAATTGGTGTTTGATCCCCACAGTATCACAAAACTTGTTAAATTGGTCACATTTGTATTCAGTTCCATTGTCTGTCTTGATGGCCTTTATCTTGCAATTAATCTCATTTTCTACCAAAATTTTGAACCTTTTAAATACACTAGCAACCTCAGATTTCATTTTCAAGGAATACACCCATCACATCTGATGTGATTCGGGGTAGGCCGAAAATGATTGCAAGATTGTTAAACCTTGACAAGAAGTTAAGACCAAGTTTCAAGCAAAATTGGAAGCTAAAATGGGTTGTTAAATCTGGCCAATTTCATTATCAATCTATGAGGCCAAAACGGGACGGAGAAGCTTAGTTTGGACAAAGAAAATTGAAGCTGAAAACGGGGGCAAAGAAGACAGTATGTGGTCGAATAGCGTCTATGACCATGTAATCGCAAAGGAGGAGGCAGAACGCTAGTTGGAGGAACTCAGGACTTCAATACGACGCAGCAAGAAGACCTATATGGTCACATAGTTGAGTAGTTGGGCAGAATTCCAAATTTTCATATATATATGAAGGTAGCCGATCATAGGAAGTATTTACTTACCTTTTTCATATCAGAAAATCTGTCTTTCTCTTCCTCTTTGTTTTACAAAACCATCAGTGCCAT
>NW_019256670.1:19642-23505 GCF_002742605.1 Olea europaea var. sylvestris
TTATTGAATTAATTCTAAATCACGAACTTTCAACTTTTTAATTCCAAAAACTTGATGCTTCAAACCTCCAAGTCTTCTATGGTATTCTCCAAAGTCAAGATTAAATTGGTGGACGGACACCGTCTTTTAATTAAATGAAGAGGACAATTGAGTAAGATGAAAAAATAATTTTTTTCTCTCTCTTTTTCTCTTTTCAAATTCGAACACCATGGAATTATGTATTATGATTGTTGTACAATCCTATAGGATGTCAAGTTTCCATCTAATCTAAATTTTTAGAGATATAATAGTTACAATCCTTGTACAATAATAATTTCACATCAAATTAGAGTTCTAATAAAAATCCAGGTGCGAGTTACAATAAAAGTCCAAATTCAATTAGTTTATATGTAACATGTGCAGTTCTAGAATTTCAATTATAATTATAAATAAGTTTTTTTAATAGTAACTACAACTAAGTAAAAAACTATATTTTAATTACAATTAAGCCCAAATTATTACAATTACCGTAATTAAATTTCATTACTTTATAGAGCTATCATAAGAACTCGATGGGACATATATTATTCAAGCTCCAATAATTATATACTGTCTAGTCGACCCTTGACCACTCAATCTAATTATTAGTCTTTATTTTTTCCACTAAAGATTAAAGACTGAATTCTTGAAATATATTAGATCACAGAAGCCAATAAATCTGTAATACTTTCTTCTGACCTACCATAAATATACATTATCCCTGTTCTAGATATGATAATTAAGTATGAGCATAAATAAAAATGGTTCCCTTCTAATTGTTCTCACTAATTGAAGTATCATTTTTTTTAATGGTCCTTTGAACTAATCACGTCAAAGTTTAGTCATAGCTAAACATTGAGATAAGATTTTAATCGATCAAAAAAAACTTAAGTAGTCACTCTACCCAATTTTCAAGGTGATGGTTCCTAACACGAATATGTGCTCTCTATTTTGCTCATTCTAAAGTTCCTAAAACATCGAGATTTTGACTAGCCAAATCAATCCACCTATCGATGAATCAAGAACCATTAAAATCACGAAAATATATACATAGCCTCATCAAGGGATTTAAATAAAATACACAGTTGTCAAGTGGAATTTAATTATCAGCACGGTCATGCTATAGAATTAAACTCAACACGTAGCCTGTTTAATACAATCCAAGTGTCACATTTAACTATTTATGTGATAAGGACAAATTACAAATCTCAATTGTACTACAACCTAGTACAAAGTGCCAACCTTATACATTGATTGTGAACAAATAATCTAAGATCAAAATATAAGTTGTTTCACACTGTACTTCTAAGCGAAAGCGCCCAACTTATATTATTAAGTGATCATAGGCACTTTAATTCATATGCTCAATAAAAAATAGTTTGCATGCTCAATTTATGTATTATAAATTATTATTTTATTATAGCAAAATATATTATATTGGCACACAACCTAACAAATCTCCCATTTAGAGTATAGGTGTCACGTCTTGCAACCTCATAACTTGCAGATATCCCTCAAAAATCATAGCCACTATGATCTTAGTAAATGAGTCTACAAGACTATCTTTGTAGCAATCTTACTGACAACCATATTTTCTCTACCAATTATCTCTCTTAAGAGATGATATTTTCATTTAATGGGTTTACCCCTTTGATAATTCTTGGTTCTTTAGCATTTGCAACAGTCCTACTGTAATCCCAATACAATGTAAAGGGCTGTGCTGTTGTGTGTACCACCTCGATATCCGTAAAGATTTTCTGTTGCATCCAATTTAGTAGCTTCACAAGCTGCCAAATACTTGGCATCAATGGTGTAATTAGCAGTGCATGACTGCTTGATATTTCTCCAAATAACGGCCCCACCATCAAATGTAAACAATGATACTTATGTAGACATGTGATAGTCTTCTCTCTAGGATGGGAGAAAAAATCCAAAATATCAACGCTCTTGTTCCGCCACTGGAAAACACCAACCAAATAGATGATAGGACACCCTCAACAATATCCAAAATTGATTTCTAGCAACAAACAATAGTTTCAACAGCTTTTGGATTGGATTCAACTCAAAAAAATATAGGCACACATCCTAATGCATCCTTTTTTACCACTTCCAGTCAGACTTTGGTAATAGGACCACCACCAATGAACTCAGAAGGCCCAAAAACCCTTGGGGTAGTGTCACAGACATCGGATTTGGTCGGAATCGCAACCTCGATTCCTCGTGCAATCTGAAACTGAAATTGCAATTAATCCCTGTGTAGATCTCCAACAAATGCACGCGCCAGATATTCATCTTTCCCATCAATCGAACTACCTTCGCTCAAAAATTCAACCAAACCGGAGCACAGATGCTCCGGATATGGGCCCAAACGTAATCAGCTCGATTGTCGAAAAATCACGAATTTTTCGGCCTCTATAGACCTTACCTTGGGAAATGCACCTAACTGCGTGGATCAGGATGAAATTTTGAGGTTATTTCATTCCTATTCTCCTTTCTTAGAAAAGGGGAAATTACCAAAGTAAAAATATTACTTCGTTCTTGATAGTTATTTACTTAATCCTCAGGACTGGTAAAATTCATAATTTTTCTACTTCTAGTTGATTTTGGCTCGAAAAATGAAGCTGCTAACGACCGGTCGGCGGCATTCCAGTGGCCCTCCTGCGAATTTGTCCAGAATGTTCCTGCAGTTAATCCAAATACATTTTCATCCTTGATTTTTCAACATAAGGCCCAGATAGTGTTTAATCAGGGCCAAAAGATCTATGCTACTGTAGCTTCTGGCTGTTCAGACCTATCTCAAGCCGAGCAGAGTTCATGGAAGTCTTTTACATCGGTTATACATGGTACATATGACTCTTACACTATCGGGTTTTGTAACATCCCGAAATTTTTTGAATAAAAATTTATTTATTCTATGTATTATTTCTACTATTTCAAAAGTTGAGGGACTAAGTCAAAATATATTTTAAATTCTTATATTTTGGGTCAAATATGTGAATTTTGATATACTGGTGATAAGTATATCAACGTTGGGCTCATTATGTAGCTCGTATTAAATAGAAAAATGCTAGATGTATATAATGGGGTGTACCTAATGGTATACACCCCACTAACATGGGTAGGGCCCCACTCGAATATTTGTAAACCCCCTTCATTTTATGATTCTTTTTCTTCCATTTGATTGAGTTCTTTTTCTTCACCATACTCAAGTTTTGGATCGAACTAATCCATTAACACAAATAGTTCATGGGAGAAAATTGAGTTATTTAGGCCCTGGAGGACTAACAGGGCGAATTGAACAAAGAATTATTAACCTAACATATGGAATTGGATATTCCTCATGCAAAGGCTCATCTGTCCCATGTTAGTGGGATGTACACCATTAGGTACACCTCGATGTACAGGAAGCAAAACCATTTTAAATAATGTATATTGGATTCGAGAAATAATTATTTTGAATAAATTATGTCCATGTTATTGAGGTTGAAAGATTTGCCTAAATTTATAATTAAAAAGGTTATTATTCATTTTAAATTCTTCCATCCCGCGTGAGCTATTTGTTGGAGAAAGAGAGAGGTATTTTTTAATTGATCATAACTTGATGGAGAGAGAAATAGCCTTCCTTTTAGAGTTGAATGACTTATTTGGTACAATGTAGGGGCAATTTTCTTGACATAGTACAAGGGTAGGTTGTTATAGATGAGGTAATTTTATTTTAAATAGATTTATTTGCTTTGACTTTGGATTTTAGAGCGATCCAACATGAATGGGTTATATTTTTTATAAAGATAAATCTGGAATTGATCAAGTTAATTATGATGGTTGGCTGGTAATTTATATTAGTT
>NW_019256670.1:30795-31683 GCF_002742605.1 Olea europaea var. sylvestris
TATGTTAATACTCTTACCCCAAATAATTCTCGACCTTAGTCTTATACTCTTTTGATTTCTCAAAATTATCTGCTTTCAAGCCAGGTAATTGTATTTGAATCTAGAGTAATCAACTGTAAAGAAATGCTCACAGTTCACTTTTTCTAGTGTATTTGTAGTTAACACATATCATAATGCACTAGTTACAATATATCTTTGGCTCTATCTCTTTTGTGAAAAAAGATAGCTTGGTCATATTGCTTTCTAAAAATGAATTACAAACTGACAATAGTTCAATCTTAACCGTGTTGAGAGGACCATCTCTATTTAATTTTATATTCTGTTAAGATTGATTAGTCCAAGACGCCATAGATATATATCACTAGTATGGTGTGACATTGTATGGTCTATGGAAACAAGAACTTTATTCATTAAAATGCTAAGCATATCAGACTCTGATTTTACAGAATAACATTGTCCCATTAAATCGAAAATAGAAAATAAATTTATACTTCATTCACAAGACATAATAACAATATTTAAAATTGCTGCTTTTATACTAAATCTTATACTCTTGCTAAAACTGTTGCTTTTACACTAATGATAATTTGAAATTGGCCTTCACCAATTTTCTGCTTTTCTAAAGCATCCGCATTAACTGGTGCATCTAGGCAATCTTAGAAATTTGTAGTATCAACCACTAAACAATACTTAGTAATGAAAAACCTCACCCACATTTTGCTTTCTAACTGGTGCATCTAGGCAATCTTTCTCTAGTGTCCTTTTCGACCTCAACCGAAATATTGCCTCAAGGCTTTCCATCTACTTTTGATCTTTCGTAGCTCTTATGCTTATGGATATCTTTCTTTCTCTTTTTTCAAATCTACCTTTAGGCTTGGAATTAGAGGC
>NW_019256670.1:32916-33544 GCF_002742605.1 Olea europaea var. sylvestris
TAAAACAAGAAAAAGAGGCCAAGGAAAGAGAAGATGAAAGTTTAGGGACCAAGTTGCAAATAATCCTTAAATGAGACGAGCGATGGAATAAAGATTCAAGAGTTTTAGAGGTCAAGTTGATGAGGAAAGAAGTGAAAGAGGTGAAATATAATTGAAGTCCAATCACATATCAATTTTCGATCGAAATGGTTATGCACCGGTTTTCAACATCATATTAGGACCCATTTTCGACATGGCAGACGATCGAAATGGAAGATAAATTCTATACAAAAATTTTAAATCTTTGAGTTATCTTTTCAATTCATCTTGAATCACCTAAATTGGACATCAGGAGAGAAAGTTAGGACAAAAACACTGAAAGTTGTCCAGCGGAGAAAACCGTATGAACCATGCGATCGCATATTTCATTTTCCATGCAGTCGCACAAGCCATTTCTGGAAACTCAGGACCCTATTTTGATAGAACCATGTGATAGCACACAAATAACATTGCGGTCGTTAGTTTCCTTTTTCCGTCCAACCATTTATGGAAACAAATCCTTTCACCATATAAATACCCTAATTAACCCTAGAACGTGAGGGAACGCCCCCAAATCACTTTTCTCTCTTTTGTGCTCTAAAACTGCAAA
>NW_019256670.1:41235-41845 GCF_002742605.1 Olea europaea var. sylvestris
GAGAAGACAATTAGAGATTGAATAACACAATTCAAGGGAAGAAAGATGTAATCTAATTGGGACCATTTATTTCTTTTATTCACGATTCCTGTTCTGTTATTTTACATGTGTTGATTTTTCTATAATTTTAATGCATTGAATTGATTGATTGCTAATTTAATGATTTTGGGAATTTTTTACAAAACGAGAATTGAGTTTGAGATTTAAACCATATAGTAAAACTTGGTAAATTTGCATAATGTGTAGAGATACCTATACTGATTATTGCGATCATATATGAATTCTTAGAACCACTATTTTGTTTAACTAAGGTTGATTCGCATAGAGATATGAGATTAAATTAGTTTAATAGGCTCAATGAGAACTCGAGAGGGTAAATTGAATACAATAGAAGAAAACGATCGAACACTCTATTAGATTTTGAATCTTGATTTAAGACTTAAGGGGTGATCAATAAGTGAAATTGTTCTGGGGTAAATTGAATACAATAGAAGAAAACGATCGAACACTCTATTAGATTTTGAATTTTGATTTAAGACTTAAGGGGTGATCAATAAGTGAAATTGTTCTACCCTAATATCCATTCATTGTTTAAATTCTAAATCAATCT
>NW_019256671.1:0-1126 GCF_002742605.1 Olea europaea var. sylvestris
TATGTTATGTTATTGTTATGTTATGCTATGTTATCGTTGAAGTTCAATGCAGTTTAACTTATAAATTATCAGCAAACAGTAATTTAAATAACCATTTGAACCCCTCAGTTGAAAACTGAGAATTTGTTCTATAGCTGTCTTTCATCAAGATACCATCATACCACTATGGGTCATCATGCAGAAAGGAAATAAGTCGTACAAAAATCTTAGCATACCTTATGCGATTCAAGGATGCAATTGTCCTGAGGGCACTCCTGATCATATCTTCATTACGATCTACTTCTTGTTTGACAGCATCTTGTTTAGTCCTAAAGTTGATAGTTTTCTGGAGAGGATCCACCAAAGAATCCAACACTGGATGTGCAATAATTAGGTAAGAACAGGTTCCAGTTTAATTAAAAATAACATGTTTCCAAATATGAGATTTAACTGCATTCTGAAACTAAAGGAAAAATTACCTGCTAATACGGCCGAAGGACACTTATCAGCCAACTTTGAAAGGATAAGATGGCAAGGCATTTTCACATCATAATGATCTGAGGAGCGAAAAAGTATTATCAACGCGGAATGCAACAAAGCTAATTTTGATGGGAAGTCAACACAGTTCAACATTTCTCTTTATTAATATTATCATAAGAGAGGAAATGTAACAACAGCACCTATCGTGTTCCGTAAAGAAGGGAAAATTTTCGAGGCATTCCTGGGGAGCAACTCACCATCTAAACCAGATAAAAGGTATGGAACAATAAAAGATGACGGATTCACTTGATCAAGACAACTATCCAACAAAGTATCCACACATTCAAAAGCAGCCTTCCTTAATTCAAGCCCATCATCTACTGTGTGTTTGAAAGGACCTAGATCCACTGTCCTTATCAATTCTTTCTGCAGAAAGAGGGAAAAAAGAGCACAATGACAAATGAAAACCCCATTGTTCATAATAAGAAGGCAAAAATGCTATTCTAAGAGAGAGATTAAGATCTATCTTACCCCTTGTTTGAGCCCCATTTTAAAGGAAAGAGATGGAGAATGTGTGGTTAAAAATTAAGGAAAAGTTTTGGGTTTGTGTGTAATATTATTTTATTAAAAAAGATGTGGTTGAAAATGAGTTTTGAAAAGATGGGGC
>NW_019256672.1:0-1126 GCF_002742605.1 Olea europaea var. sylvestris
AAGCAACAACACTACAAGCACTATCAAATAGAAAGGGTGGAAAAACCTTGAATAGCATTATTGTCTTGATCAATTTTCTCCAAGGCAGGAATGCAAAAGGCAGCAGTTTTCCCTGTTCCATTTTTTGCTCTAGCCAATATATCACTTCCAGTTAAAGCAATCGGAATACTCTCCTCCTGGATTGGAGATGGTCTTTCAAAACCCTTTTCATATATTCCCATAAGCAGCTCCCGCTTCAGAAAATAATCTTCAAATTCATTTCCTTTAGTTGCTGTCACATCCTGCAAGAGAAAAGGATACCCCACATTTAATATATGAATATAGATAGGTACAGTGCACATTAAAACAAATGTCAGTCTGAAAATATAAATGGCAAGTACAGTCTTGTTTCCCTAAAGGCACTCAATGCGTAAGCTTGAGGCTCCTAATGAACGCCTCATGTGAGGCGTGCCACATCACTCGGGTGCTTTTAAAAGTACTGCATGGTTCAAACATAGATTAGACCCATAGCCCAATTCAAAATGCAATATAAAATATAAGAAAAGATGCAACGTGTGTGATAGCAGTTTAAAGGCAAGATATATTGTGTTTAATGAAAGAAATCTGAAATATAACGTAATTACACTACTCTTGTCAGCAGCAAAGAAGCTACATCTGCTGAAACATTTAAGCAACAGTCAATTTAACTGACAGAAATAGAGACATTCAATATCTTAATTACCTTAAAACTAACACATTTCTAGTAATGGGAATATGATAAACAATTAAAGGTATAAATCAAGCATGTAACAATTACCACAAATATGAATACAAAGCATGTAAAAGATGCACTGTGAAACTCGTGTAAAAAGTATATGACTAAGGGATTGATTTATCTGATTCCTCTTAGTTATTATTAGAATTAGATGATACTACAAGAAGTAATTTTTGGTTAGTTCTGTCCAAAAATAACTTATTTGCTCTTTGATTCTGAGATGTTATCTTGGTCTCGCATCTAAAATAAAGCTATGATTTGATCAAATTTTCCACAATTGATATAGAATGAAAATACTTTCCATCATAAACAGAATTAAAAGTTTTCTGTGCAGAAAGAATCTAATCTAGGAAGCACCTGCATGTCGGTGTC
>NW_019256673.1:0-1126 GCF_002742605.1 Olea europaea var. sylvestris
TTACGCTCAATTCTTCGTACGTCGACTATCCAAGCCTTCCAAATATAAAAGTGCTAATTCTTTTGAAAAATGGCCGAAATCCCGCATATATCACGACGAAGCGGTGAGTTCAATCCAAAACGATCGCTACATTTCCAAAAAGTACTTATGGGACCAAAACGGTCACCGTGTCAAAAGTTACGCTCAATTTTTCGTACGCAGGATATCCAAGCCTTCCAGACATAAAATTGCTCATTCTTTAAAAAAATGGCCGAAATCCCTCATACGTCATGACGAAGCGGTGAGTTCCATCCAAAACGATCGCTACATTTCCAAAAAGTACTTATGGGCCCAAAACGGACACCGTGTGCAAAAATTACGCTCAATTCTTCGTACGTCAACTGTCCAAGCCTTCCAAATATAAAAGTGCTAATTCTTTCGAAAAATGGCCGAAATTCCTCATAGGTCACGACGAAGTTGTGAGTTCAATCCGAATGGGTCGCTACATTTCCGAAAAGTACTTATGGGCCCAAAACGGACACCGTGTGCAAAAGCTATGGTCAATTCTTCGTACGCCGACTATCCAAACCTTCCATACATAAAATTGCTCATTCTTTCGAAAAATGGTCGAAATCCCTCATAGGTCACGATGAAGTTGTGAGTTCAATCCGAAAGGGTCGCTACATTTTCAAAAAGTACTTATGGGCCCAAAACGGACACCGTGTGCAAAAGCTACGCTCAATTCTTCGTACGCCGACTATCCAAACCTTCCAAACATAAAATTGCTCATTCTTTCAAAAAATGGCCGAAATCCCTCATACGTCAAGTTGTGAGTCCAATCCAAAAGGTTCGCTACATTTCCAAAAAGTACTTATGGGCCCAAAACGGACACCGTGTGCAAAAGCTATGCTCAATTCTTCATACGTCGACTATCCAAGCCTTCAAAACATAAAATTGCTCATTATTTCGAAAAAAGGCCGAAATCCCTCATAGGTTACGACGAAGATATGAGTTCAATCCAAAACGGTCGCTACATTTCCAAAAAGACTTATGGGCCCAAAACAGACACCGTGTGCAAAAGTTACGCTCAATTCTTCGTACGCCGACTATCCAAGCCTTCCAAACTTAAAATTGCTCATTCTTTCTA
>NW_019256674.1:0-173 GCF_002742605.1 Olea europaea var. sylvestris
CAATCCAAAACGGTCGCTACATTTCCAAAAAGTACTTATGGGCCCAAAAGGGACACCGTGTGTAAAAGTTACGCTCAATTCTTTGTACGGAGACTATCCAAGCCTTCCAAACACAAAACTGCTCACTCTTTCCAAAAAATGGCCAAAATCCCTCGTACGTCAAGACGAAGTAG
>NW_019256674.1:401-1126 GCF_002742605.1 Olea europaea var. sylvestris
CGCTACATTTCCAAAAAGTACTTATGGGCCCAAAACGGACACCGTGTGCAAAAGTTACGCTCAATTCTTCGTACGCCGACTATCCAAGCCTTCCAAACATAAAATTACTCATTCTTTCGAAAAATGGCCGAAATTCGTTATAGGTCACGATGAAGTGGTGAGTTCAATCCAAAAGGGTCGCTACATTTCCAAAAATTACTTATGGGCCCAAAACGGACACCGTGTGCAAAAGTTACGTTCAATTCTTCGTACGCCGACTATCCAAGCCTTCCAAACATAAAATTGCTCATTCTTTTGAAAAATGGCCGAAATCCGTTATAGGTCACGACGAAGTTGCGTGTTCAATCCAAAAGGGTTGCTTCATTTCCAAAAAGTACCTATGGGCCCAAAACGGACATCGTGTGAAAAAGTTACGCTCTATTCTTCGTACTCCGACAATCCAAGCCATCCAAACATAAAATTGCTCATTCTTTCTAAAAATGGCCGAAATCCGTTATAGGTCACGACGAAGTTGTGAGTTCAATCAAAAAGGGTCGCTACATTTCTAAAAAGTACTTATGGGCCTAAAAAGGACACCGTGTGCAAAAGTTACGCACAATTCTTCGTACGCCGACTATCCAAGATTTCCAAACATAAAATTGTTCATTCTTTCGAAAAATGGCCGAAATCCGTTATAGGTCACGATGAAGTGGTGAGTTCATTCCAAAAGGGTCGCTAGATTTCCA
>NW_019256675.1:0-1126 GCF_002742605.1 Olea europaea var. sylvestris
AAGTACTACGAAGCACGTGAGTCTCCCAACCCAAGTTTGTAATCTGTATTAAAAATTTTATTTTTCTAACTATTGAAACGTCCTTTGCAGATAGTAGTACGAGGTTCGAGCTGAGCAGGGAGGAGTTTGAGGTGATAGAGGACATTTATAAGAGACCTCTGAAGTTTCGCCACTTCGACCACCTCAACAACAGAAGTCACTATTTCCTTGACTTTGAGCTAATGGCCTCCAAGGGTACGAAGCTCTTAAACTTGTATATTTTTGTTTTTTTGTTTTGATACTGACAAGCTATGTTCTGCAGACAAGTTTAAGAGGAAGGAGTACCTAACTCCTGACATGACATCCATACTTAAGGCAACCTCTACTGTGAAGGCGAGGCCCTTGGAGCCGGGGTCAACTGGCGCCAAGGAGGTCCGAGGCAGAGTGGAGCGTCTCTCCAAGGACAGCACATCGCAAGCTTCCGAAGAAGGGACCCCCCAGAGGCCAGAAAAGTCCAAGGACCCTCGAGGGAAGGAGAAAGTCCTTGAGGAGCCGAAGAAGAGGAAGCTGGTACACGTTTCCAGCTCGTCTGGCAAATTTGGGAGTTCTGTGTCCCAAGGCAAAGAAGCCTGACCGCCGAAGCTACTGGAAGTCACCTCGAAAGCGGTTAACATTAAAATCGTTAGGTGTGCTGAGGTGGAAGAGGTGAGGGAGGAGCCCGCAAGGAGGCAGGCTGAGGTGGCCGAGGAGGAGACTGCCAAACAAAAGCCTGCTCGAGTACAAGGAAAGTCTCCGAGCTTCCTTACCGACAGGGAGGAGCCTCTAGCCCTAGCTTTAGTGGAGGCCCTGCCACCTGAGATTCGAATCACTACTGAAAGTTTCTATAAATTCTGGACGGATCGGTGGCAGTTGCACACCTCCACCTGTGATGCCACGGACTTGACGAGGGCTCTTGTGAGCCAAAGTGTTAGGACCTTTGGCCTCTCACTGGAGTGCAGAGAGGCCCTCACTGACTTTTAGACGAGGACCCAGTCCTCTGAAAGGAAGGTTGCCTCCCTTACAGAGGAGCTGAAGGTAGCTAGGGCTGAGGCTGAGGCTGAGGAAGCTAGGGCCCAAAAACTTGAAGAATCGACCAAGCTGGAGTCTG
>NW_019256676.1:0-1126 GCF_002742605.1 Olea europaea var. sylvestris
TAACATGCTAATATGTACCAAATTACATGTAATTTACAAAAACTTGCTAAAATGTACCAAAATGCACTAAATGTGAAAACTACGATGAAACGAACTAAATTTTGCTCAAACACAGCCAAAATGTGCTGAAGTTCTCGAAATATACAAAATCGAATAAAAATGATCCAATCTAGGAAAATGTATCAAAACAAGCCAAAATGTACAAGCTATTGGGCTTGTGTCAAAATGTCGTAAATGAATCAATACACGCCTATTTGTATGAAAGGTATGAAACTTTCCAAAATATACCAAACTACGAGAAATATACAAAAATTAGTAAAAATTATACCAAAATGCATGAAGCTAAAGCAAAGCATAAAAAATGTATGAAAATGAGTAAAACAACATGGAAAAGTAGAATAATACACGTATTGTGCCAAAATATGTTAAAATGTACCAAAGTGTACGAAATATAGTGGAATGTTTGAATCTACCAAAATGCTAAAATTGAGCAAAAACATACAAAAAAAATTACCAAAATGAGCAAAAGGTCTTAAGATGCACGTAATTATGCAAACCAGGGGAAAATGTATTAAAATGCTTTTACATGTATTAAACTGTACTACATAAAACAAAATAATGGAAATATTGTATAACACAACAAAAAATATGAAAAATGCATCAAAATATACAAAATTTTGCAAAATGTACCAAAGAAGCCAAAAATATAATCACATCACGTGTAACGTAATGAATTGTGGTGACATGTGAATTTGGTCACCAGTTTGAATTTGGGAGCTTTGTGAACAATGACGAGTGCGAGTAGTTTTTTTTAACAAAAACATTCACATATCTTTAGTGAGTTTTTAGGCTCCATCAAGGAAAATCAATGAGAGTTAAGAATTCCCTAACCATATTTATATCATCAAAAAAGTGGGAATGAGGGAATATAAACTTGATCTCCAGAAAGCAACAAGCCGTGCAATCTGATTTAATGAAATTACTTGATAGTTTATTTGATGTTGGCTCTAAATAGAAAACACTATATGGCTGATAATAGCTTATCAGTATTCTTGAAAAAAAATAAATACAAATTAAGTGACTCAATATTGAGTTATAATTTTTGAAAAAACGTAACTTTCAATTT
>NW_019256677.1:0-1126 GCF_002742605.1 Olea europaea var. sylvestris
ATATTCTCTCATTTTCGAGTTTGATTTGCCCATGCTTATGTTACCATTTCTTGGTTTGTGATCTTTGGATACTTCCTGTAATGAAAAGCAGTTGCCAGACTTAATGGATTCGGAAGCCATGTTGCTTGTTTATTTCTGTGCGCGACTGCCAATTTGATTATCTGGATAATGTAGCTTCACATTATAGCTTGTCTCATACATAAGTATTTGTCTCATCTCCTAGAATTTGTCTTTCCTAGTGTCTGTTTGGTCAAGCAGCAAAATTAATTCCATTTATTCGTTCTTTTCAGTTTGTGATTTTTGTTTTCTGTTTTTAAGTGCAGAGACCACCTCCTTCTTGCTTGTGGGGGGAAGCAACCTTTCCTGCAAGTTTGTTTTGTTAATCTGCAATGGGGGATGAAGTAAACAGTTTTCAAACTTCCAAAAAGAGGGCTGCTGGAGTGCAGCTATCTGGAGATAACCCTGGTCTCGATGATGATGAAACCTCTGAAACAGAAACAGGAAGTTTCAAGAGGGCTAGTGATGAGGTTCTTGCAAGTAGAAGAATAGTGAAAGTTCGTCGCAATCAGATGTCAACCCCATCAGTCCCTACCTCAGCCCCTTCTTCTAACCCATTTGCTGCGATCCGTCTGGTTACTCCTGCTTCTGCTGCTTCGGAAAATGCTGAAGAGAGTGGGGTTGTGAGCAAGGAAGCCAAACAAATTGACAAGGAAAATAACAAATCCAAGAACAAGGTTGATGAGCCAAAGGATGAATCAACTGGAGGGGAGGGAAAAACTGATGTCAAGAATGAGAATGCCAAGCAATCTGAAAGTGAAGTTGAGGAGTCAAAGGTTGAATTAAATACTGAGAAGGTTGAAACTGATGATGTCAGTGAGTTAAACAAAACTAATTCTGCTCTTGAGAAAGCAGAAGGTGAGAAGTCAAGTGACGAAGACAAGAAATCTACAGAAAGCTTGATCATCGAGAATGAAGTCGGAAAAGATGCAGAAGGTGAGAAAACTGATGAAAATGGTACTGGTGATAAAAATATTGCAACAGGTGCTGATAGTTCACCCTTCAGCTCATTTCAGCAACTTTCAAGTAGCCAAAATGCTTTCATCGGACTTACTGGAACTGGGTTTTC
>NW_019256678.1:0-1126 GCF_002742605.1 Olea europaea var. sylvestris
AATTAATTAATTGATAAATCACAATTTTCCAGTTCTCCTTTTGTGTGCGACCCATCAGGTTCCCGATCACGATACCTAACAACATGAAATATTATTTTGATCTAATCAAAATTGATAAATTAAAACACCTTTTTAATTCATCACCAATCACACTTGCCGTCCCAGATTGACATCTAGCAATGTGTCAGAGCAATACATGTGACGAAAATTGTCACGTGGGTATGACAAAACCAAACTCGTTCGTTTACTGTGACTATAATCCCTTCATCAATATGATCCGATCAATTATGAGATATGGAAGTGTGTCAATCTTGATTATCGATCATATCTTTCACTCTACTATTAAGTCAATATAAGTCGAAAACTCCTTTTCGACTTATGAGTATACCTTGGCCAATGATTTTGTTATTGACTTAATTGAATGAAACGTAGATAATAATCTCTTATTATCTAAGGGTGACGGATCCTCTATTGATCATTCACAACCTCCATATGATTTTTGACATACCCGAACGATGTCATATTAGTGGCTCTTGGCAGAGCAACATCCAACACCATCAAAACATGACCGTTCTCATATAAGGTACTATGACGACCTCAAGTCAAAAGGACCAATCCCACTACCGAATGTTAGAGATTAACCACTGACACTCAGATAATTATCCATGTGAAATCTCTTGGCGGGTCTCCAATGTTTTGTTCCATAACAAAATATCCACGTGTTCATTTAAGTATCACCACACTTTAGATTGTGAGATTCGCTTCTTACTTCACAAGTAAGAAATGTCACACGTGATGATCTATCCGTAATAACGATATCCGTATCTTGTTATTACTTACGACCACAAACGATTTAAAATTCAATCATATGTAATTTGTATCTCATAATCACAACTCCTTGTGATTAACAAATTTCAAAGATTTGAATCTACATACTCTATTATTTAATTTAATTGTCTAATAATTAAATAATAGATCTACCATTAAATTGCATTAATTATATATAAAAAAAAATTTATGTCCATGGTTGATTGGACTTAGGCCATAACACTTACATAGATTTCTCACGTTTGCACAAGTTTTGAAAAATATACCTGAAACAATAATATATTAGAACAATTGGACT
>NW_019256679.1:0-1126 GCF_002742605.1 Olea europaea var. sylvestris
TTTGACTAAATTTCACGTGAGTTTTATTCATTGGAGCATTTCTAATCAAAGTTGATTAAAATTTCATTATCGTTCATTAGCATGTATAAAATCAAATTTGAGTAAAATTTCATCTGAATTTTGTTTGTTGGCTCGTTTTCAATCAGACTTGACTAAAATTTCACCTAAGCTTGGTTCACTAGCATGTTCACATTCAAATTTGACTAAAATTTCACATGACTTTGGTTCATTGGCACATTTCGAATCAAATTTAAATAAAATTTCATGCGAAAATTTTCGTTGGCGCTTTTCCAATCTAATTTGACTAAAATTTCACACAAGTTTTGTTAATTGGCATGTTTTCAATAAACTTGACTAAAATTTCACCTAAATTTTGTTCATTGGCGCGTTTCTAATCAAATATGACTCAAATTTCGCAAGAATTTTGTTCATTCGTGCGTTTCAAATCGAGTTTGACTAGAATTTCATCTGGATTTTGTTCGTTGGCGCGTTTCCAATCAAATTTGACTATAATTTCACCCGACTTTGGTTAATTGGTACATTTCGAACCAAATTTGACTAAACTTTCAGACGGATTTTTTTGTTTGCACATTTTCATTCAAATTTAACAAAAATTTCACACGAGTTTTGTTCATTGGAGTGTTTTCGATCAAATTTAACTAAAATTTCACCTGGGTTTCGTTCATGGCCCTGTATAAAATAAAATTTGACTAAAATTTCATGCTGGTTTTTTTGTTAGCATGTTTCCCATCCAATTTAACTAGAATTTCACATGACTTTAATTCATTGGCACATTTCGAATCAAATTTGGCTAAACTTCAAGCAAACTTTTTCGTTGGTGTGTTTCCATTCAAATTTGACTAAAATTTCACCGAGATTTTGTTAATTGGCATGTTTATAATCAAATTTAACTAAAATTTCATCAGGATTTTGTTTGTTAGAGCGTTTCAATCGAGTTTGACTAATATTTCATCTGGATTTTGTTCATTAGCACGTTTCCAGTCAAATTTGACTAGAATTTCACACGACTTTGGTTCATTAGCATATTTCGAATCAAATTTGACCAAATTTCAATCGAACTTTTTCGTTGGCGCATTTAAATTCAAATTTGACTAAAATTTTATCG
>NW_019256680.1:0-1126 GCF_002742605.1 Olea europaea var. sylvestris
ATTACTTGCCAAAAACTAGATTTACAGTCAAAGGATGAATATAATTTCTTTCCTTCTATTAATTGTAAAAGACTTTACATATTTGGAATTAAATATCCACCAGTCTTAGTTATTTTGTTGAGTTGAGAATAATCAACTACCATTATTGCTTTTTCGTGTATTTTTTCATATTCTTTTCTTACCATAAATACCGGTGAAGAAAATTGAGATTTACAATCTTCAATTAAATTGAATTCAATTAATTCTTTTATTTGTTTTGAGAATTCTTCTCTATCTTTAGGGCTATAAGCTATTGCCTTTGCTCTTACAATAGATGTTTTGAATTCATCAAGTAGTTCAATAGTTGTTGTCATGTTTCTTTTATTCTTTTTTGGGTCTAAAGGATTTTCTGAGTAACATTTTTCCAAAAGTTTTAAAATTTCTCCTCTTTGAAAATTTATTTTAAAACTTTGTTTTTCTTCATTAGTAATAAAAAATGACTCTTTTGAACAATATTTTCACCTTGAATTTCTTTAAAATTCTTCTTATTATCAATTTTCATTGTATTCAAGAATTTTTCTTGTAAAGTATTCATAGTTAAAGCTTTTCTTTGTTTTGGAATCCACGGTCTTTTACCATTAAGTGTAAAACTTACAGATTCAATTTCTTCTATGAATGGATGATATAACTGACAAAAGTTATTTTCAATCATAAAATCAATTCCAGTTTCCAATTGGTAAACTGTAGGTACTTTAAAATAAAACCATTGGGATTTATGATATCCATTAATCTCAATATCTAAACATTTTACTACTTTAGAAGTTTTAACTTTAGATTTATCTGCAATCTTAAGTTTTAAGATTTTTTCGGATGTAACCCAAAATTGTTTAGGTATTATCCATTTACTTGCAGTACATACTGATGCTCCAGTATCTACATAAACATGAACATTTATTTCTCTATATCCTTCAAAACTTAGTTTTATAGGTATATAGATTGAATTTGGATTTGTAATATTTTTATTACTCATCTTCTTATTACTCATCTTCAGATTTTTTGATTCTGAATATTCAAATTCAGATTCTGTAGTTAAGTAATACAATGATTCTGTATCACTAGGATCTTCTACTGGATAGAAGCCTTGTTT
>NW_019256681.1:0-24088 GCF_002742605.1 Olea europaea var. sylvestris
ATTTCGAGGGATCCACAAATATTATCAACTACTAATATATATTTAATTTAATATAAATTGGATATAAACACTTACCGAACATGTTTTTAATCTTTTTAGGTCCAGATAGTGTTTTAGACCAACAATATTGTTTTCTAAATTAGACGACTAGTGATTGATAGGAATTTCTCTATTTATCTATGCTTTGGTTCTTCTTCAACCGCTAGACTTGCCTCATCCTAAGTACCAGCCTTCCTTGTCTTTGTATGGAGTATTTTCGAAGGACTAGGGGGTTATACCAAATCATATTAGATTGTTGAATTATTGGTCCGTCATTGATTTGAACCTCTTGAAATTTCACCTTTGTACTCTTTTTATGAGCTATTTAATGACTTGACTTTTTTGAGGATCGGTTGGACTTGAGAGCATCCGTTCATTAATCAATTTATTGAAATCACTTTCTCCCTCTTTTTTTAATTTCATAAATGTTATCTTGCTCCCTATTGACATCGATTTCTGCACAGGTAACATGACCAATAGATCTCTACTTCATTCACATCTACGCGATATATCTCCTACACACTTGGGCAAATTGTCAGAAGTGTGTGGCATTCTCCGAAGGTGGGGGAGGGCGACCTCGAGCGCTCCAAATGTCAAGTTAATCAAGTGTATTTGAGTATGGTATGTGCGAAAAATGTGAGACACAACGATTTTCAGGTAGCAGGGGTAATTAGAGAACAAATATGAGAGAACAAAATTATTATGAGTATGTAAAGTTTTATTATCTTCATATGGTACTAAATATGAGATTTTATAGTAGAAGATGTGTAATAATTACTGTTAGATGAAGAGACATGTGACCTCATCTGATGTTCGATGCGCCTTGTTATAGGGTTCATTCCATTAGTCCTACGCCTAGGGACGTTAAATGATTTTGAAAAGTAGTTGTCCTATGGCCTAAGCCTGGCATATGAAGAGTAGAGAGACAAGTTGACTTGATAGGATGAAAGGTGCAAATTATTACATCAATAAATCATAGAAGATCTTATACGGAAGATCTTTTGGGGAAGCCTCTATGTGCTTGAAACCCATTCTCTTCGAATTGTACTGCAGCGAATCATATCGCCTCACCTCGCGCATGGAGAATTCACCCCTACATGGTAACATGGGGTTCGACGTAATGCATCACTTCAACTAGTTAAGGGCCTCAAATAGGCCACGTAGGATAGTAATGGGGAGTGCGAGCCTAAATTTGCTTTTATGTGATTGTCAAGGGCCATTTTCTTGTGACAATAGTCCTCAAAGTCTCGGTATGAATATTTATATCTTGTGACAATGAGGTTGAAGTTGTAATCTTGTGGTGATTTTCCATTCGAGAAAATGATGCTTTGACGTGGAGTATTTTATCTTGGCTGAAGTTATACTGTTGAGGGTGACCCTTTTTAGCTGTGAACTATTGACATTGATTTTTACACGGATGACATGATAAATCAATCTCAGCTCCACTCATACCCACAACGTACATCTCCTACATCCTTGGACAAATTGTATAAGCACTTGACCTTTTTCGGAGATATGGGAGGATACCGTGAACATTTCGAGGATCAAGTCAATCAACTTTTATATTGTATTTGGGTGTGGGACATATGGAAGGTGTATGCCACAATGATGTTCCGCCACTAGGGGTAATGAGAGAACAAATATGGAAGGTCAATATTACTGTGAGTGTCCAAACATTACATTACTTTCTAATAATATTAAGTGTGAGTTTTTATAGTAAAAGATGTGAAATAATTATCATTGAATGAACAGACAAGTGGCCTCATCTTGATGGCTAATGCTCCTTTATCATAAGCGTGATCGCATTAGATCTAGGCTCAAGGGCATTAAATGATTCTAAAAAGTAGTTGCCCTACGATCTAGGCTTATCATACGAAGAGTAGACTGATAAGTTGACTTGAAAGGATGATTTTTGCAGAGAGGTCACATCAATCAATTATATAAGATCTTGTCTGAATGATCTTCTAGAGGGGTGTCTCTATCTGCCCGATGCCCATTCCTTGAGAATTAATGTTGCAGCGAATTGTATTGCCTCACTTCATCCATGGAGGGTTTGCCTCTGCATGGGGTTCTGATGGAGTGCATTACTTCGACTACTTAAGGATCTCGAATAGGCCAGATAGGATGGTGATGAGGAGTGTGTTTGAGTTTGCTTTTTATGTGACCATCACATGTCCGTTTCTTGCTGTCATGTGCGTAAAATAGGATATGTTAATAGTCAAACCTTCCACCTACTAACATTAAATCTTGAATACGAAATAGCCACTTTGGCACGTAATTATGATAGTATCCATGCCTTGATTTTTTTTTAGCTAGAATACTTGATCTTAAACTAAAATCTTAAGAAAAACTTGAATCTTGAAGAGAAACTTTGATCTTGGATTCTTAAATAAACTTCTCGAGGACAAATCCAAACACAGATTCTTGCTTCCGTTCTTCTTTCTTTTATTCTACTTCTAAAAGCCTGGCTGATTTTTGTCTGTGTTTCATGTGTGAAAAACGGGTAGAGGTCGAACGAATCAAAAAAAATATCACAAATTCATTAAACAATGTAACAATGAACCCGTCATTATCATAGACTAATGTTTAACATTATTGCAGTTGAATAACAATAATCATATATCCTATAAAAGTTCTAGAAATGGCATATATTTGCATCATAATTATGAAACCTTGAAATATAAAAAATTTGAAAAAACCAACTTCAGAACATCAGAACTTTTCACTTACATNGACATAATGGGTTTAGGGCACCTTTGATATGCCATATAAATAAAACATATTATTTGCAGGGCTCTAACCACTTGAAAAGTTCCAAAATTTACTAAGCCCTTGTTTGAGCCACATTATATTTCAAATAATGCATTTTTGAATATTGTATTAATAGAAAATGTGTGGTTAAAAAATAAAGAAAAGTCTTGAATTTGCGTGTAATATTATTATATTGAAGAATGTGTAGTTAAAATGATGTCAAATTACTGTTTAAAAATGTATTTTTTTGAAAAAATGTGGCTCAAACATAGCCTAAGATGAGAGTCATCAATGATTTCACTTATAGCCCAAAAAAAGGTTGAAGATCAAATAATGCACACATTGTGCCAGCTCAAAATATCTACTTAAGTGATAAGAATAATCAACACTAATTAATTAACTGCCCCAGGTGCAATGAAGTCGACTATTTTGGAAATATCTGATAATCAATATGTCTATTAAATAATTCACCCACCCACAGCTACCATCTATTAAATAATTCATCCACATTACTATCTATAAAATGCTTATGAAAAATGAAAATAGAAAGAAGAAAAAGTAATTTAGAATTATAAATAGAATTAATCAAGTAATAAACGATTACTCGAATGTAAAATAAACAATTATACAGAATTAGCAAAAATTAAGTACAATTTGGGTCAGATTGAAGCAGAAGACCAAGTAATTTATATACAATACAATATATTAAAAGTGGGGTTGGTGGAGAAACTTTTAAATATCAAATTTACCCCCTACATATTTAACTATATGTCCACTATACCCTCATATTTAATAAGTATTTATCGTTTGGTTTAGAATTAATATAATATAAGGAGCAAAATATTTAATTGATATTTATCATTTTGGATTAGCATTAATATAATGTCAAAAAATTCGCTCGACTCGAACCCTGCCCCCCAAGACCTAAATGGGGTAGTAATTCCTCGCCCCATCAATCGACAGATTGAGTTAGGGGTGGGGGACCAAAGACTAAATGATCACATGACGACAATCTATTATACTCAAGATCATTGAATGTTTAAGCTCTGATTACATTGGATGCTCGGAACAAGAAGCCCTGGCCCTAGCCCCAGCCCCAACCCCATTTAGTGTTATCGCCCTACCCTGTTGCTATCCCTTAGTAATAAATATTTACATTGACTATTACTACCGTAAAACCAATAGGTTGGTGACCACTCAGCTAAAATAATAGATTTGGGACCAAGTTGCAACGTACACCTTTAGTAGGTTTGGGAGCAAGGAATACAAATTGAGCAGGAGTGAAGCATCTATGCCTCACTATATAATGAGTTGAATAATTGAGTATTTGTAACTTGTAATTGCATAAAGAGATGGGGCTAACTGGTAAGTTGATTGCCCAAATAGAGTTCAAGCATGGAGGAGATGTATTACACGAACTTATTAAACACAAACCACACCACATATCCAACATGGTACCTCATTTAGTACAAGGTTGTGATCTCCATGAAGGGGAATTTGGAAAGGTTGGCTCCAAAATCTGCTGGACATACACTCATGGTATGTATATTGGTCATAAATGTATATACGTCTATGAACCTAATTTGAGCTTTTTTACTGTTTATATCTTTTCCCATTTTTTATGTTGCAAAAAAATTTTGGTCAACTACGTGAATCCATTTCTATCATCCCAGGCTATTCATTTATAGATCTAGGAAGAGATATATACATGTCATGTTGATTTTGGTTAACTCTTTTCTCTTTTAACTTGTTTTACACGATTGTGTTGCCCTCAACCATTAACTATATATATTCAACTCTATCTAAAAGGATTGACTTTGTTATATTTATTCTTAAATTTATCGAAAGATCTAAAGTAACTTGATCATTAACAATTTCAAATGACGTGTTTGATTTAGACGACCTCTCTTTCTTTTGATTTGGTTTACTGAGGTCTTGTCACTCTTAAGAACATTTCTCTACTCTACGTCAACCCTTAACTATATTTAGCTTGATCAATTATGAGTTTACAATTGAAGAAATTAATTTGTGTAAATGACAGAAGGAAAGGTAAAGAAAGGAAAACAGGTGATTGAAGCCGTAGAGGAGGAAAATAAATTAATCAAACTTAAGCTGCTTGAAGGAGATTTGATGGAGGAGTACAAGGACTTCATTGTAACTATTCATGTTGAAACCAAAGGTAACATAGATATGGTCTCGTGGACTTTGGAGTATGAGATGCGGAATGAAGACGTTTCACATCCAATTTCTTTGCTGGCTTACTTCATTGAACTCACAAAAGAAATTGAGGCTAATCATTGAAATATAAGTTTTTCTATATTGTGTACTCCAATAAGATGTGTGTGTGTGTTTGCACATGTGTGGTTGTGCCTGCAATGTGTAATTACGTGTTGCTTTTAAAAGTTTGTGATATAGCTAATTATGTATTGGTCTATCGGTAAGAAAATATTGGACAATGTCTTGTCTTGTTCAATACTTCTAGTCGACATGCATCCACTAGGTATTTTATGTTTAAATTGATAAGTTATACTTTTTAGATAATCTATTAGCGATCTAGTTGACGTAACCATAATTAGCTCATATTTCACATATTTGAGCTGTAAAATTTTATTTTTATTTTTAAATAATCCAGTTTGAGATGTTGAGAACAAAACTTAGATACTTCGTGTCTCTACACAATTTTAAATTTTAAATAAGATCTACCAAATTTAATAATCATGTAAATGAATGTTGAAAGTTAGGATATAAATATAAGTGAATGTAAAATATAGATCAGTCAAATTTATGTGTTATGATTACTTTTGAAGTTTTTTAGAATCAATTTTTAACCCGTCATTAAGAAATGTGAGAAGAATTAGTTTCTTAAATTCTACATATGCATGATGAAGAAATGCACCGATATCTTGCTTCCTTTATCACTTTTATTTTGAAGACTTTGGTCATCGTTTTCTTGAAAACTGAGTTGTTTGGCCCAGTATATAATTTCGTACATGGTTTTAAATTGTGGAATTTATCCATTGTTCTAAATTTTGTGATATATTACTTGCATAATCCGATAAAATTACTGCGCCCTGGATTAATTATTTAGCTATTTGTCGATATAATCAACGGGATGCATTCATACTTTTGAAATTTGGCTTATATCATTTTAAGTCATACTAATCCATTTGTTTTGCAAAAATTTTTACGATTTCGAGTCGATATTAATCCATTCATCTTTTAAAGTATTTAAGTGATAAATATGGGGAAAATTCAAGTTCTTTTTAATCTATGTTAAAGGAAACACAACTTGATTATGCTATTGAATGTTGTAAATTGATTGCTATGTAATTTCTTCCCATACATGTGCAAATTAGACTTGATTATAGGAATAGAATAAGGAGTAGAATAAGATCTTGATTGTGTTAGTGTTTGTATAAATAAGTGTCTTGCCTTTGTAATATAATCAATACAAAAAATTCTACTCAAATACAAAAAACTTTCATGGTATCAGAGCCTTATAATCTGGGCACCAGAATTCTATTTTAAAGCTCCAGTCGACTTCCATGGCAGACATAGTAGGAAGCACGGTCTTGAGTAAAATATGGGACTTTTCCAACCACCAACTATACCTTCACCATTCCAATCAGCTTGGCGCCATCCCTATGCCACAACCATTGGCCGAGGACAATTACAGCACATGGAGTCAATCCATGACTATGGCCTTAACGGTCAAAAAAGGTCAGGTTCGTAGACGGCTCAATCAAGGAGCCTGATGCGAGCGCTTCGGATGAACTGCAACAATGGAACCGTTGCAACAACTTGGTTAAAACTTGGCTACTGGGATCTATGTCCAAGGAGATTGCCAGTAGTGTTATCAATTGCAAGGATGCTAGAAGGATGTGGCTCGATTTGCAGGAGCGATTCTCAAATGTAAACGCCGTCCAATTATTTAATGTGGAGAATGAGATCCATGATTGTGTCCAAGAGAATATGACTGTAGGATCTTACTTTACGAAATTGAAGGGCTTATGGGATGAACGTGACAAATTAGCCACATTACCAACATGCACCTGTGAATTAGTGAAGGAAATGGCTGCATATATAGAAACACAGAAAACTATGAAATTCCTTATGGGACTTAATGAATCCTATGGAGGTGTTCGAAGCAATGTTCTGCTACAAGATCCATTGCTTACGTATTCATTAGTTCTTCGTCATGAGAAAAACTTGAAGGTTACGATAGGGAAAGGCCATAATCAACCGGAAGTGACTATTTTTGATGTCAAAAATTCCCATCGTGAACCTGAAGTTGAGAAGAGTGAAAAGAAATGCTCTAAGTGTAACAGAACCAATCACACCACCAAGAATTGTCGTGCCTACCTTAAATGTGATTTTTGCGGTTGGAAGGGGCATTCCATCGAGTATTGCAAGAAGAAAAGGGCAGCAAAATTTGAATTTAATACATCGGTTTCGAAAGGGAATCAGACCACATCTCACTTGACCAATAAGAGGGGGATGAATTTCCCTTTTTCAGCAAATGAGTGCTAGCAGATTCTCAACATGTTGAAAAACAAATCTTCTTCTGCCAATCAAGTGGGTAATTGCTCCGCTCATGATGAACTGTCAAGTAAAGCTTTCCCATTAATTTCTAATGGCACAAAAGCTACGTGGATTTTGGACAGTGGATGCACCGATCATATGGTTTGTAATCTTCACTTGCTCACCCATTCAAAACTCATTCATAACCACACTGTGGAATTACCAAATGGTTCTATGGCTCCAGTAACTCACATAGGCAAAGTTGTTTTATCTCCTCACTTAATTCTCGAAAATGTGTTATGTGTACCATATTTTCGATTAAATCTAATTTCTATTAGCAAGTTGGCTTCTCATTCATATTGTGTAACCATTTTTCTAAGCCAAGTTTGTTTCATTCAGGACCTACGCTCGAGGAAGACGATTGGGACAGGAATTGAACGGTAGGGCCTCTACTATCTGGACCAAACCAAGAAAGGATCATGCCATCATATCCAGACATCTAATCCGACCCTTTGGCACCAACGTCTTGGACACCCCTCGAATAAAGTATCTTCATTATTTCGTTTTCCTAATTTCACAATTACATCTTGTGCTACCGATCCATGCTTAATTTGTCCATTAGCCAAACAGACAAGGCTTCCTTTTTCTTCTAGTTCTATTAATTCTACAACGTGTTTGATTTAATTCATATTGACATTTGGGGTGGTTATAAAATTCCTTCGATTTCTGGCGCTAAGTATTTTCTCACCATTGTTGATGATCACACTTGATGCATTTGGACTTATCTCATGAAACACAAGTCAGACACTAAAAGCCTCCTAATGAAATTTATCAACAATGTTGAAAATCAATTCAATTCCAAGGTCAAAATTATTCGTAGTGACAATGCTGCCGAATTCAAACTGGAAAACTTTTATGCGAGTAAGGGTATAATCCATCAAATTAGCTGTATCAACACACCACAACAAAATGGCATCGTCAAGCGAAAACATAGACATTTATTAAATATGGCATGAGCTATTCTTATTCAAGCCGGTCTTCCTCATCAGTTTTGGGGGGACGCTATTCTCACTTCCACATATTTAATCAACCGAACACCCACTCCACTCTTTCAAGGAAAAACGTCATATGAGAAATTATTCCACAAAGTTCCAAGTTACTCACATTTACGAGTATTTGGTTGCTTATGTTTCATTTCCACTCATGCACAACACCCTTCAAAGTTTGATGCTCGAGCCTCTCAATGTATGTTCCTTGGCTATCCTTATGGTCGAAAGGACTATCGTGTCTTTGATCTAGTTCAAAACAAGGTCATGGTTTCGCGGGATGTTTCTTTCTTTGAAACCACATTCCCTATCAAAAATGGTTGCCAACCAGCTGCACCTTCCAGTCATCCCGACACATCACAATTCTCTCATCTCACTAATGCATCCACATTACCATTTGACATACCACCAATACCACCTCTCGTGCCTTCCTCTCCTTCCACGGAACCACCTCCATCTAAACATGATTCTCCTCATCCAACAAGTCCCAATCCACTCAATATTCCACTTGACATACTACCAGCCCAAACTACCCCAGACTCTCCTTCCTCACAAAACACGGCAGCCTCAATTCCTTTTTCTCCAAAAAATGTTCTCTCTCATCGTATACATCGACAGACCAAACCACCTACTTATTTACAGGATTTTCACATCGAGACGGCTCTTCCCTCAAGGATTGCTCCATCGTCATCCATGAATGTGGTCCGATCTTCAGGTACAAATCACTCTTTATCTCACTTTTTATCTTATGAAAACCTTTCTCCTGCTCATAGAATTTTTACCTCACAACTCACATTACTTAAAGATCCTAATAGTTTTTCAGAAGTTGTCCAATCTCCACAGTGGCGTGAGGCCATGCGGCAAGAAATAGCAGCTTTGCAAGCAAATGGTACTTGGAGTTTAGTCACTTTGCCCTCTCATAAGCGTCCCATTGGATACAATTGGGTGTATAAAATCAAATTGAGGGCTGATGGGACAATCGAGTGGCATAAAGCCCGGTTGGTGGCAAAGGGCTTCAGTCAAGTTGAAGGGGTTGATTATAGGGAGACCTTTGCTCCCATGGCCAAAATGGTGACTGTTTGTACTTTACTCACTGTGGCCGCTTTGCGTGGTTGGCATTTACATCAATTAGATGTCAACAATGCCTTTTTGCACGGAGATCTTGATGAAGAGGTATACATGTCCTTGCCTCCTGGTTTCGGACGAAAGGGGGAGACTCGTGTTTGCAAACTTCATAAATCACTATATGGTTTAAAACATGCTTCTAAGCAATGGTTTATAAAATTGTCCACTGCACTCAAGTACGTTGGCTTCCACCAATCTCGGTCTGATTATTCTTTATTCTTCCAGTGTCGTCAAGGTAGCTTCCTAGCCTTACTTGTATATGTTGATGATGTGATTTTGGCTGGAAACAATCTACAGAATATAGAGAACACCAAGCTCTTCTTGTCCAAACAATTTAAACTCAAAGACTTGGGGCAACTTAAATATTTCCTTAGCATAGAAGTTGCAAGATCAAGACATGGATACTTTATCACAGCGCAAATATGCCTTGGAAATCTGAGATGATACTGGATTCTTAGGTGCTAAGCCTTCTCGATTCCCTGTAGAGCAAAATATGTCACTCACACAATCAGATGGAAATCTCTTGGATGATATACAGAAGATTGGTTGGGAGGTTAATCTAGCTAAACATAACAAGGCCAAATTTGACTTTTGCTGTCCATGTATTGAGCCAGTTTATGGACAAACCATGAGAACCACACATGGAGGCGGCTCACAAAGTGCTCAAATATATCAAGCGAACACCAGGACAAGGCATCATCTTACCATCCACAGGTTCGCTTCAATTACGAGCATTTTGTGATGCAGATTGGGCTCGTTGCAAGGACACATGAAGATCAACTACAGGCTATTGTATTCTACTTGGCTAAGCACCAGTTTCTTGGAAGACCAAGAAACAAACTACAGTATCCCGTTCGAGTGCCGAAGTAGAGTATCGTGCTATGGCTACCACATGTTGTGAGGTTACATGGTTGAGAAACATTTTGAAGGATTTGAGGGTAAATCACACGCAACCAGTTAGCTTATTTTGTGATAATCAAGCAGCTATGCACATAGCATCAAACCCCGTATTCCATGAGCGAACCAAACACATAGAGATAGACTGTCACTTGGTACATGATAAGATCCAAGAAGGAATGATTCGGACGGCCTATATTCAAACTACAGATCAGCCAGCAGATTTATTCACTAAACCCCTAAGCTCCACACAATTCGAAGCCTTACTCAGCAAGTTGGGTGTTATCTACATACACTCCAACTTGAGGGGGATTGTTAAAGGAAACACAACTTGATTTATGCTATTGAATGTTGTAAATTGATTGCTATATAATTTCTTCCCATACATGTGCAAATTAGACTTGATTATAGGAATAGAATAAGGAGTAGAATAAGATCTTGGTTGTGTTAGTGTTTGTATAAATAGGTGTCTTGCTTTTGTAATATAATCAATACAAAAAATTCCACTCAAATACAGAAAACTTTCAAGAAACCAAAGTTGGAGAAGAGGGCGGTTGCCAAAAATATGTACGCACAAAAAAAAAAAAAAAAAGCAGAGACAAGAAATTACAGAAAATCGGCAACAACTTTAACGCCAGATTCAAGTTTTATTCGTCTCTATTTAACTGTTTTTCATTTTTTTTAAAGTTTTTTTTTAAAAAAAAAAAAAAAGACAAAAACAAAATTGGAGGGTCGGTCCTTGATTTTTACCGGCTCTCCCCTTGCCCCTTTTAAAAAATTCGGGGTTTTCTTTAAAACAAAAATTTGGAGGGTCAGTACCCTGAATTTTACCGACTCTCCCGTACCCCTTAAACAAACTAGGGGTTTTCTGCCTCTTAAACAAACTAGAGTTTTCAAAAATAAAATTTTGGAGGGTCGGTACCTTGAATTTTACCGGCACTCTTCTTGCCTTTTAAATAACCTAGAGGTTTTTTTTCTTATGTTTAAAAAAAACAGAAAAAAATGAAGATTTGATTGGATTAAAGATTTGATTGGTCAAACTCAATATTCTACACCATATTGAGTTTGAGGGGAGGGTGTTAAAGATATGGAAAGAATATTTAGAATAATCATCATTGTATCTTTCCAATTATGCAGATTTACTTTCCTAAGTAGTTGATTGTGTAATTATTACACAATCCTTCCTTTTATGTTATTGCCTTTTATAGTTATTCATAACCCTATAAATAGGGTTGTCATCTTTGTAATATTTACAAAGACATTATTAAGATGGACCCCCAAATCTTAACATGGTATTAGAGCTCAGTAAGTTTCAACGAACTATTCGATCCGATTAAGTCTCAAAAATGAGCACACGAATTTCAAAATTGGTCTGCTAAAAAAGAGTCACCATCTTGCGGGGGCATGTTAAGGGAATAAATCCCACATCGGTTAAATATTGAAATATTGACCAATTTAAATAAATTTTGGGTCACTTCTCTTAATAAGCTTGACATTATTAAGATGGATCCCAAATCTTAACAAACTAAGGGGTTATTTGCACTTTTCATCCTTTTCTCTTTAGTATATTATAACAATTAAATTATTTTTCCAAGATGACATTGAAACAAATCACGGAGTATTTAGTAGTGTTCTAAAAGGCGTAATGAGTGGCGATGCGTTGATGCCAAGCTAAAAGCAATGCGAGATTAGACGAGGCAAATGCGTAAAAAAATATTTGTTATTTTAATGTTATTTTAAATTTTTAATCAATAAAAAAATTATTTAATAATTATATGTTTTAACTTTTAAAAAAAAAAGAAAAAAAGGCGCGCATTGGCACCTTAGCCTCGCCTCGCGTCTGTTGACGTACTTTGCTTGACGCCTTAACCTCGTTGGCACACTATTTAGAACACTGGTATTTAGTACTACTTAAATAATGATTTAAGTGAAGATTGAGAGTGTTTGTGCTTACGTCAAAAGTTAAAGATATTTTATAACTAGTTTTATGAGTTTTTATTGTATATTAACTCTTGAAACTAATTAGCTCATGTTCTATTGAGTATCGAAGACATGGCTATTTTTTGAAATACATTTTTAACATCAATATTGCACATCGTCTCTTCTTAGGAAATGAAAAGACATCAAAGTATAATGTGCCAAGGTGTTAAAACATACATTATTATCTTCCATTTACTAAGAAAATATGATGCGTTGAGTTATTAAAATATACTAGGAGGAAAGCAAGTTCTAGACAATAAACTTGTGCTCATCGTGGGAGAATAACAAACTCAAATCATGGAATTAGTCATTTTTGACATATCAATGTGTGCGATTGTTTTGATGGTCAATTTACTATGTCCCTGTTTGAGCTCCATTCTTTTAAAAAAATATATTGTTAAACAGTGTTTTGATATCATTTCAACCACAAATTTTTTAATAAAATAATATTAGACACAAATCCAAAACATTTCTTTATTTTCAAAAATTCTTTCTTATTAAAGGAATGGGGCTCAAACAAGGGCTATATAAGTTTTACAAATCTAGGAATATATTTCATTGAATCTATTCTTACCTGCTGGGAAAACCTATCTTTTTCTTCTTTATGTTCTCTTGGGATGCATGAATTTTAACCTGTAATGCACCCGCATTGAAAAAAATTTCATTTGGTCAAGTGGATTGAGCTCACCCTGGATTGTGTCTCGCACCTGTTTGATTGTGAAACTTTTGACCTTTTTTCATCTCAAAAATGTCAAAGTCCTATGAATTCTAGAAATATGACTTTTATTACTAAATCATAACTATAAAATCTTGATACTTTTTCGCTAATTACATTTTGGTCCCGAAAATGCATTTAAAAAAAATAAAATAAAATCCTAAAATGATGTCTGAATCGATTTCTCTAGATGGTCCTATATTTCATTAGGTTTACAATTTATTATTTCCCCAGCATAATTTTCAATATTTTCTTTTAGTACTTGAAAACTGAAAAAATAGTAAACTAGCCCAAAACTTTCTAATTTCACAAATAACCCACGTATCATAATAATGGAGTTTCGGGATATTACATATGTACGATCTTATAGACAGTGTCAATGATATATTAACATATTTGGGTTATTTTTGCACCATCAACGAATGAGTAATCTACTATATGATTACATTGACAATTTTGCTATTTGTTCAACTATGAACTATCATAGCTTGACTATTCAATTTTCAACCATCAAAGTATTGAATATGACTAACTACAATGAGTTATGTAAATTTCTCAACCGATACTAATCTCCTATTTGATTTCGATAAAAAAATTATACTTTTAGTAGATTTTGATAGAAGTTATAGAAATTGTGGTTGAAAAGTTGTTGTAACTAAACCAAACAGTAATTTTATAAAACCATCAACTTATTCACAACTTATTTTTATTTATTTTTAAATTTGAATAAAGGAGGTTAAATTTAAATTAAGCCCATATCTTGTGGGGATTAAAATTAAATTTTTAATAGATATTAATGAAATGTGTAACTATAAAGTTGTGAGTTCTATAAAATATACTATTAAAATTAATTGTTGACTTTGAATTCGACTTCAATTAAAAACTAAATTATAATTTCTACCAAATAGTGGTTAAGATAACAAACAAAATATCAAACTTCTTTGACACTAACCAAATAATGGTTAAGATAGCAAACAAAATATCAATCTTCTTTGACACTGAATCAATCAACTGATGACATTTATGATTGGGCAACAAATATCACCTTGCCTATCAGACAAAACGATGGTGAAAAAATGGAAGGCAATGTGCAAAGATGGAAAACGACTTGCTTGGCACTTTGACAGATCAGTTGGAGGGGCTCTTGAGCACTGGTCAGTTTCGAGCACAACCGCTATTTAACATGTCTGCAACTTGAGGGGCCAAGGTGTAGACTCTAAGATTTAGTCACTGTAAGGTGGATATCTGGATATCAAAAAAAAAAAACGATGGTGAAAAAATAATGATTGTGCCACATATATATCTCAACTTACATATTCATTAATCCATAAGTAATGTAATGAGTCAAAATCTCATCAACCAAATAAAAAAAATTCTCCACTTTCTTTTTGATACTTTATCTTTCTGTAAGAGATTATATAAATAGTGATGTACAATAAGTATTTTTCAAAAGACTGCAGGTGCATTTGATCTTCCGTAGTCTTATCACACTGTAGAATTCCACCTAATTCTGGGATTCAAAAACAATTGACTCAAACCCTACCAGCCACGACCTAATCGAGGTAGGAATCCCTTACCCCATCAGTTCATGGGTTAGGTTAGAGGGTGGGGGTACCACAGGATAATTTATCACATAATTAACGACAATTTGATATATTGGAGATCGTCAAATATTCGAGCTCCAGTTATGTTGCTCGGAGTCCCGGACAGAAGGTGCCTTGGCATAGTCCCATTCAGTATTTATTTGAAAAAAAAAAGGTTAAATTTCAATAATAAAAATCTAATTTATTTCTATTCATATATCTAGAAGTTTTAATGAGTGTTTAAATTCATATATTAGCAATTAATTCTTATGTACCAGATATAGTATAAAAAGATTGTTCATTTGTAATATTTCGTTATTGCAAAAAATTTAAATCATATAAATTAAGCTTTGATAGTATAATTTTCTTTTATTAAATTTCTATCATAAATTTTATTTTCTTTCGTTCGTTTGAAACTCATCAAATCCTCCCAACAAATGGGTATTAATGTGTAGTGCACATTTAACTTTGACTTGTAACATTGAACAAGATAATAAACGGGGTATCCGAGTGCCCCACCAACCTTAAGCAGGGCACATGGCAAAAAAATCCTCAATGGGGACGGGGCATGATTGGTCGCCCCCAAATTGCCATCCCTTAGAAAATAGGTATTCACTCAAGGACTTTAACTACCACAAAACCAACAGGTTGGTGACCACTCAGCTAAAATAATAGATTTGGGACCAAGTTGCAACACCATTAGTAGGTTTGGGATCAAGGAAGACAAATTGGGTATGAATGAAGCAGCTAGGCCTCAACTATATAATGAGTTTAAGAACTGAGCATTTGTAACTTGTAAGTGCATATATCTATATTGTCAAAGAGATGGGGTTAAGGGGTAAGTTGATTGCCTAAATAGAGTTCAAACATGGAGGAGATGTATTTCACAGACTCATTAAACACAAACCACACCACATATCCAACATAATACCTCATTTAGTATAAGGTAGTCATCTCCATGAAGGGGAATTTGAAAGGTTGATTCCAAAATCTGCTGGATGTACACACATGGTATGTATATTTATCATGTTTGCATACATACATTCATTAATCTAATTTGAGCTTTTTACCATTTATCTTTACGATTTTTCACATTCAATAAATTTTTGATTGACTACATGAATCCATTTTTATCGACCCACGAGATTCATTTATAGATCTAGTAAGAGTTCAGTACAATATGTCATGTTGATTTTGGTGAACCTTTTTTTTTTTTTCTCTTTTAACTAGTTTTACATAAATTGTGTTGCCCTTTTAACCTTATTTGTTATGTCAACCCTTGGTTATATATATTTAACTCTATCTAGCATAAAGTAATTCAATTAGGGTCTGTTTGATTACAAAGGTGGAATTTGGGTGGAAAGAAAATAAATTCCAAGAATTGAATTGCCTAGAAATTATTTTTCTGGAAATTGTTAGTTTATTGTATTTGATTGGTATAATTTTTCACATGAAAAATGTTAAAATAAAAGTGTTTTTTGGTATTCGTTTGATTTTGCTTTAGATGAAAATTGTCAATTAAAGGGATAAAAATTACTGGTATTGATGATAGAATTTGTTTCCATTGCAAAAACAAAAAAAAAAAAAACAAAAACAAAACAAAAAACTCAAGAAAATCATCTATCTTTTGGTATTCGTTTGACTTTGTTTTACATGAAAATTGTCAATTAAAAGGAAATTTTTTTTTTACAATAATTCTTAGAATTTGTTTCCATTACCAACTAAAAAAAAAGAAAAAAGAAAAAAAATTAAAAATTGCTACAGCAACCGGGAAAATGAATTCATTTTCCTCAATTAGATGGAAAATATTTATGTGGCAACAAAAGCAAGAAAACCAATTCCATGGAAAATATATGGTATCAAACACCATTAATTGAGTAAAAGATGGAAAACTTATTCCATTTTCCATGGAAAATGATCCAATCAAACACTACCTTAGTAATCGATTTGCAAGTGATGGAATTGATTTGTGTGAATGACAAACGGAAAGATAAAGAAAGCATATTCTCCGATATGTCATGTTTACTGTTAAATTTAGCAAAAAATTTAAAGTAAATAGATCCTTAACAACTACAACATGACGTGATTGTCTTCGAAAGTAAACATATCCTTAACAACTACAACATGTATCTGCATTAGGTCTGAAAAAGTATCTAAAAATATCAACTTTAGATATTTGTACGTGTTTGTCTTAGTCGATCCCTCTTTCTTCTGATTCGGTTTATTGATGTCGTGTCACTCTTAGAATGAGCATTGTTTACGTCAATCCTTAACTATATTTAGCTCTATCAATTATGAGTTTACAATTGATCACGTCCGAATCTTTTGTGTTTATTTGTGCCCCAATTTATATATTATTTAAATTAATTATTTCTGTGTTCCGTTTTCTTCGAGTGCGTTTTGGTGTCGCATTTATGGCATTGATCCTGTGAGTGAGAAAATTTTGAGGTCAATCCTCAGCTAATGTTTAAATTAGAGATGAATTTAAAATGATTCGTTTAACCTTCCAATGACAAATATAATAATTCATTAAATGCTCTGATGTTATTAAGTCTTTATATTCATCCAAGTATAGTTAGAGAATTATGGATTCCGTCTTTTGAATATATGTTCCAGAACTTCACAAGTCCTAATTCTTCAAGCAACGAGTTATGAGTCATATTATAACATTACTCAAAAGAGTTTTGGTCATGAACCAAGGTTCATCACTCTCTCGAGATAATGAAGTTATTACCACTTCTATGATCAGTATAAGACATTTGCCTTTGGAATAATATTAGTATAAGCTTTTATAATAGAGGAGGTGAAATGATAACAGTTAGATAAAGAGACACGTGGCCTCATCTTGACGGCTAATGCTCCTCATCATATGCTTCATTCCATCAGTTCTAGGCTCAAGGACATTAAATGATTCTATAAAGTATTCACTATACGATCTAAGCCTATCATATGAGGAGTAGATTGGCAAGTTGTTTTGAAAGGATGATTGCTATAGAGATGTCACATCAGTCAATTATAAAAAAATATTGTACGGATGATTTTCTAGAGGGATGTCTCTATCTACCTGAAGCCCAGTCACTTCGAATTGATGCTACAACGGATCGTATCGCCTCACTTTGTCCATGGATGGTATGCTTCTGTATGGGGTTTCGATGGAGTGTATCACTTCGACTAGTTAAGGATATTGTGTAGGCCATATATAATAGTAATAAGAAGTGCGTGTTTGAGTTTGTTTATTATGTAACTGTCACGTGTCCGTTTCTCGTAAAATAGGATAGGTTAATAGTCAAACCTTCCACTTGCTAACATTAAATCTTGAATACGTAATAGCCACTTTGGCACGTAAATATGATCGTATCCATGCCTTGATTTTTTAGCCTGAGTACTTGATCTTAAACTAAAATCTTAAGAAAAACTTGAATCTTGAAGAGAAACTTCGAACTTTAATTCTTAAATAAACGTCTCGAGAACAAATCCAAACACATATTCTTGCTTCCGTTCTTTCTTTTATTCTACTTCTAAATGCCTAGCTGCTTTTGTGTGTATTTCATGTATGCAAAAAGTGGAGAGGTCGAATGAATTATTTAAAAAAAAAAAAAAAGGGCATCACAAATTCATTGAAGAATGTAACAACGAACTCGTTGTTATCATAGACTAATGTTTAACACCATTGCAGTTGAATAACAATATTAATCACAGATCCTATAAAAATGGTAGAAACGGCATTTATTTGCACATTATAATTATAAAACCTTGAAATTTAAAAAATTTGAAAAAAACCAACCTCAGAACATCAGAACTTTTCACTTACATTTTGGTCCCTAAAATGCTCAAAATCCTCAAATGGTGTCCAAATCGAGTTCTCTAGCAACTAATTGTCCTGTATTCCATTAATTGCTCCAAGTTTACTATTTTCCCAGTTTAAAAGAATAAATTTAATATTTTTCATTTTAGTCCCTAAAAAACTGATAATTTGCAAAATAACCCAAAACTTCCCAACAAATAAGGCACATAACATAATAATATAGAGTGTCCCGAGATATTACAAATGAGTGATCTAATAGATTGCGTCAGTAATAGATTAGCATTTTTTATATTAATGTTTTTGTTACTTTTGAACTATCAGCGAACAAGTCTCATATTATTAATTTAGCAAAGCCAGAAAATAAACACGTAAAATAAATTTTTGTTTGATTTGCATATGAACTTGTTCACTTCTTACATGTTGGTCCCTAAAATGCTCAAAATCCTTAAATGATGTCCAATTCAATTTCTCTAGAAACTAGTGGTCCAATATTTCATTAATTGCTCTAAAAAAAATTAAATTTCCCAGCATATTTTTCAATATTTTCTCTTTAGTCCCAAAAAAACTGAAAAATAGCAAATTGCCCCAAAACACATATCATAATAGTGAGTGAATTGCCCAAATGGTCACTGAACTTAGCAAAAGGTTTTCAAGGGGTCACTGAACTTTAAAAATCACCTAAATGCTCACTGAACTTTGCAAAAGGTTTCCCCAGAAGTCACTGAACTTTAAAAATCACCTAAATGGTCATTGAACTTTGTAAAAGGTTTCCCCGAAGTCACTGAACTTTCCAACCACTAAATCACCTTAGAGCCACCATTTATGGACCACAAAAATCCATCCTCCGGCCACCTTGGCCGCCGGACTGACATACCACCTTGAAGCCCTCGTTTCCCTCTTTGCAACCCATTCAACCTCCTATCATAACACCAATCGATGTGGCTAGAAATCCAAGCCAAAATGGGCAGCCTGGAACAACAAAAAATGAAGATTTCGACCATTCTTCGTGCTTGGTCAAACCATTTGGCTTGAATTTCTGACCAAATCGATTGGTGTTATGATCGGAACTCGTGTGTGTTGTGAAGAGGAAAACGAGGGCTTTAAAGTGGTATGTCGGTCCGACGTTTTGGTGGTCCAAAACTGGTGACTCGTTCACTTTCGGCCATTTTTGTGCTTGATCAGCCCATTTTGGCTTGAATTATCGACCAAATCGGTTGGCGTTATGGCTGGAACTTGGGTGGGTTGCGAAGCGAGAAGTGAGGGCTTTGAGTTGGTATGTCGGTCCGGCGGCCAAGGTGGTCGGAGGGTGGATTTTGGTGGTCCATAATTGGTGGTTCTAAGGTAGTTTAGGGGTTTGAAAGTTCAATAACTTATGAGAAATTTTTTGTAAAGTTCAGTGACCATTTATGTGATTTTTAAAGTTCAGTGACTTCTGGAAAACCTTTTGCAAAGTTCCATGAACATTTAGATGATTTTTAAAGTTCAGTGACTCTTTGAAAACCTTGCAAAGTTTAGTGACTATTTGGGCAATTCACTCCATAATAATATATGGAGTTTAGAGATATTACCTATAGATATTATAGACTAACACTCTCGATTTAACTAGAATCTTGTGATATCGCATCTTGACATGTCAAGATATAATTAGATCTTGTGCTGGTCATTCTCAGACTGCGTTGGTAAGGAATATGCTTATAATTAAGGCTTATTGGAAAAAACGTCCATGGACGCTTGAGTTTCCTAGATTACAAAGATTGGAGACAACGTATATGACATGTTATGAGATAGGTATTAAAATTGTCCAATATTAAGATATATGTATCAATTAAGAATTTCACGAGGTACAATCTAAAGGTCACGTCTAGCATATTAATGAACCAATTCTCCTGACTTAGATTTTGGGAATCAAATACCTTATTTCACTTATAATATTTCTAATATAGTGAACTTGGATATAACTCCTTTGCTATGCCCTATAAGTAAAACATATTCTTTGCATGGCTCTAACCACTTGAAAAGTTCCAAAATTTATTAAGATGAGAGACATCATTGATTTCACTTATAGCACAAAAAAGGTAGAAGCTCTAATAATGCATGATAAGAATACTTTGACCGAAAAATCCCGCCAGATGTAGCAAATGAAGATGTCGTGGTTAGGGTAAATTGGATGGAACATTTGATTGTGTTTACAACAATTTAGGGCCTGTTTGGGAGTAATTTTTCCTCCCAAAAAATTGATTTTTTGACTGTTATTTCACTATTTCAACCGTCATATTTGACTTCTTCTCTCACAGATGGACCCCACTTTTCTCCTAACGGTCAAAAAATCAATTCTCAAAATCACTCCCAAACAGGCTCTTAATGATAAAATGTCACGCAATATTATGTTAACAACTATGTCAAATTTTCAGTTCTTGTAACATGATTGGATAAGAATAATCAACGCTAATTAATTACAATCATCCTATACATCCAGACTCAAATTCAGATAGGACACATATTGATTCATGATTAAACAATTTGAAAAATTAAACAAAAATATTCAATTATTTTCTGACACNCTCAAATTCAGATAGGACACATATTGATTCATGATTAAACAATTTGAAAAATTAAACAAAAATATTCAATTATTTTCTGACACATCAACTTGTCTCTTCACTCCCTTTTTTTTAATTTGGCTAAGCGACTTTATTCAATTAATTAACTGCCTCGAGTGCAAGGAAGCAACTATTTTGGGGTTTGTGCCAAAAAATATCTACTCGACAAAACTGATAATCAAGACTAGTGAATTTACTGCTCCAATGCAATAAAGTCAACTATTTTAGGTTTGTGCCAACTCAAAATGTCTCCTTGACATATCTGACAATCAATACGCAATTCACCCACCCACGGAGACCATCGATTAAATAATTCGCCCACTGCTACTATCTATAAAATGCATATGAAAAAAGAAAAAAAGAAAGAAGAAAAAGTAATTTAGAATTATAAATAGAATTAATCAAGTAATAAATGATTACTCGAATGTAAAATAAACAATTATACAAAATTATCAAAATTTAAGTACAATTTGGGTCAGATTGAAGCAGAAGAACAGGTAATTTATAAACAGAAGAAGGATTTAAATAATAAATGATTACTTGATGAGGGTAAATTATACAATAATATGAAATGGTAAAATAATTAAATACAGTGAAGCAGATCAAAAAGTATGTTGGAGAATGCAGATAGTTTCTACTATCAAGGAAATTCTTAACATAGAATAGAGATAAAAATATAAACTAATATATACAAGTTTAAACTTCATCTCTTAGCAAAATTTGTCTTTCAAGATAGAACAACAAGTCTGAATATGATATCAAAATTCATTACGTTCAAACAAACAATTCATAGGTTAAGAATTACCAGAGCTCATACTTTCCCAATCATTTTAATAATTGGGGTATGATGAAGAATCTAGGCTCAACTAATAATGATTGGAGATGTCAAAAAATTCACTCTACTCGAACCTTGGACCCCCGACCTAAATGTGGCAGTTATTTCTAGCCCTATCAATTGGCGAATCAAGTTAGGGGTGGGGGACCAAAGACAAATGATTACATAACGACAATCTATCATACTCGAGATCATTGGATATTCAAGCTCCTATTACATGATGTCCGGACACAAGGAGCCTGGCCCTAGCCACGGTCCCATTTATTATTATTTTTGAAAAAAGTTAAATTTCAAAATAAAAATGTAATTTAAAACAAAAAACAATTATATAATATAAACGGGGCAAATGAGCGTCCCGCCTCGAGCCTGCACCCATCCTGCCATATATTAACCAGATCCACATGGCGAAAAATCCATAATGGCGCATGACACGAAAAGGTCACCTAACATGTTGCTATCCCTTAGATAATAAATATTCACATTGACTATCATTACCGCAAAACCAATGGGTTGGTGACCACGCAGCTAAAATAAAAATTTTGGGACCGAGTTGCAATGTACACCATTAGTGGGTTTGGGAGCAAGGAATATAAATTCAATTAATCTACAAGTACAGATTTTCTTAACATAACTTGTACAAGATGACAGTTGTCTTCCTGTGATTGCTGTTTTTTTGAAAGCAGCAATCTTCCTGTACAAATTCAATAAAAACAAAAGTTGTACTTGTAGCGTTGTTCATACATATTGGGTAGGAGTGAAGTTGTAAAATCCCAATAATTTTCATGAAATAGATTAATTATTTTGGATACTATATATATATTAAATTTTATTTTAATTGGGTCAATTATTTAAATATTGATAGAGTAATGATATTGTACTAGTTGAATAGCTCATAATTAATTATGTATATTAGGTTCGAGAAAAAGTTGATTCGGATAAGTCAACTCTACGATATTTCAGTTTGAAGAAATTGACGAAACACTAGTTTTACAATTTAGCTCTTGTTTGATCCCCATTTTGGGGAAAATAATGTATTTTAAATAGTAGATTGATGGATAATAATATTATTTTATTGAAAATGTGTGATTGAAAATAAATTTTGAAAAAATAAATTTTTAGAAGAATGAGAATCAAACAAGGGCTTAATTGAAACCTTGAATGAAAACGTACTTTGCCACATATCATGTGTATGGGGTATTTTATTTTGATTTTGAATTGAAGGGGCTAGGAGACACGTGCAGGTTAAATAGTAGATAATGTGGTTTTATTTTAAAATGATTTATTTGCTTTGGTATTGGGATATGATAGGGATGGGCTGGCACGTGTTGATTACATAAGGAAGAAGTAATTGTTGATTTGTATAGAATATTGTGATTAGACCTTTCAGGTAAGAAGCACGATTTTTGACGGATTTTTAGACCTACAAAAATTCAGTTTTACAAAAGTTCTAATTATTTACTCTAGAAAATATAGACACACATATACAATGGTAATAGCAACATAGATAGAAAATAAAGGTTGGATTCTGCCTTTCAAAAAAACTATTTTATCTAACAAGGTAGGATAACGAGATGCTTTTGCTTTTATCCCGTTTAAGTTGTTTATTTTATGTTGTTGAATTATTATGCTTATGAAAGTTTAAAAATATGATATGATATGTATGTTATGACCATTTGGTACCAAAGATACGATGTTTATTGAACTCTTACTGATTTCAAAAGATATGATGATATGATTGGCCACACAAGCTCAACGTTCTTCCAAAAGAATGCAAACCATCATTTGGACAAGTTGACATGTCTTCATAATCAAAATAATTTTAATCATCATTTCACATATGTCACAAAAAATGTTAGTATGCATACGACAATGACTTCAAAAAATGTTAACACATGCCTTGATCATGTGCATGTACAATCGACGCAACCTCTCCCAATTTACTTGGCCCTACCTTCTGTCCCCTCATCATCAACAGATAATAAGTACTCATATGCACCGTAAACACAACAATTAGACAAAAGAATAATTATACTACTTGTACACCGTAATACCTTAGCTTTATTAGATGCTACTTTCAAAGGGCTTTTTTTTCGAAGTTTTTTCGGTGCACCTTTTCTCTTCGAGCATTTTGGATCCTGTATACCTAAACTGCCATGATGTGATGCTCGACCATCCGACGATGTCTGAAATA
>NW_019256681.1:33127-66606 GCF_002742605.1 Olea europaea var. sylvestris
TTCATTGAACTCACAAAAGAAATTGAGGCTAATTATTGAATATAAGCTTTTCTATATTGTGTACTCCAATAAAATGTGTGTGTGTTTGCACACGTGTGGTTGTGCCTGCAGTGTGTAATTACGTGTTGCTTTTAAAAGTTTGTGATATAGCTAATTATGTATTGGTCTATCGGTAAGAAAATATTGGACAATGTCTTGTCTTGTTCAATACTTCTAGTCGACATGTATGCACTATGTATTTTATGTTTAAATTGATAAGTTATGTTTTTTAGATAATCTATCAGCGATCTAGTTGACGTAACCATAATATAGCTCATATTTCGTATATTTGAGCTGTAAAATTGTGTTGTTGAATTTTTATTTTTAAATAATCCAGTTTGAGATGTTGAGAACAAAACTTAGATACTTCGTGTCTCTACACAATTTTAAATTTCAAATAAGATCTACCACATTTAATAATAATGTAAGTGAGTGTTGAAAGTTAGGATATAAATATAAGTGAATATAAAAGCTAGATCGATCAACAAATTTAATTTTATGTATTATGATTACTTTTGAAGTTTTTTAGAATTAAATTTTAACCTGTTATTAAGAAATGAGAGAAGAATTAGTTTCTTAAATTATACATATGCATGGTTAGGGTGGAGGAAAAAACCAAAAAATCTACCAAATCGATCAAACAAAATCGAGCTAGGTCGGTTTGAGTTGATTTGAACCAAGAAGTTGGTTTGATTCGGTTAATTTTAATCATGTAAAAGTTGGGTCGGTTTGGATGCGGCTTAAGCAAATCAACCCATCAATTAATAGACCCAAACCCCCTTTTTCTTTTTCTTTTTAAATTTTTTAACTTTTTTCATTTTAAAAATCATAAATTTTAAGCTTAAAATAACGACAATAACACATACATAATTATTTCTCAAGTAAATGGTTTACCGTCTACACTCCTATAAAAACTCTAAGTTCTAAAAGGAAAGAAAAGTAGGGTGAAATATTGATTGTTATAAACTCCAAATTCAGATTTTAGCCTTACTTTTCAATTCAATATAATTGTTTATTGGTAACCATTGGATATATAGGATGATTTAGGAAAATCAACCCTTTACCATTTATATTGATAATACCACTACCCAAGCGAAATAAATAAATAGGTAAACAAATTTTTAATTCAAAATAGGTATGCAAATTTTTTTTAACTTGAACTAATTTCCAAATTGACTAAGCAAACCAAACCTATTTAGTTTGGTTTGATTTGGTTTCAACATTTGTATTAGGTTGGAATTTACCCAAACCGTTGAAGTCGGTTTCAAATTCGGGTTGGACTCAAAATCAACCCAATCCAAACCATGCACAGGCCTATACATTCCTTTTTCACATTTATTTTAAAGACTTTCGTTTTCTTTAAAATTGAGTTGCTTGGCCCAGTATATAATTTCGTACATGGTTTTAAATTGACAAATTTACCCATTGTTCTAAAATCTGTGATATATACGTGTTTCATGATACAACAAAATTACTGCGCCGTGTATTTATTTAGTTATTTGTTGTGTTGGGCGCAGAAGCTCCAATAACACATGTTGATTCCAAACTGAATTGTAGAGAACGAAATTGTAATGACAATATTAAAGTAAACAATATCACGCTATAAAAAACAAGGTTTAGAAGTAAAGAAAAACATAAAGGATTAATGGCAAAGGACGATATTTATTAATTCAACAATATGCAGAATACAAAGTAATTTAGCAATTGTATATATAGGTCAATCCTAGAAAAGTCCGAAAAGGCAAGAAAATATATTACAATTAGGAGACCAAATTTCAACTTTATTTTGTTTCATTCGGTTGGATGCAATTAGATTCCTTTTCCAATTTCTAGGATTCTCCTTGATCAAATTTTAAATCAACAATAATCCTAACACATTCGAGTCTCGAAACCTAACGTGTTGATATAATCAACTGGATGCGTTCATACTTTTGAATTTTGGCGCTAATCATTTTAAGTCATACTAGTCGATTTGTTTTGCTAAAATTGTCACGATTTTGAGTTGACATTAATACATCCGTTTTTTAAAAGTATTTACTTGATAAATATGGGGAAAATTCAAATTATTTTCAATCTGCTCGTACCAAGGGGTTATTTGAACTTTTGCATTTGAATCCTTTTCTCTTCAATATACTATAGCAATAAATTATTTTTCCAAGATGACATTGAAAAAAATCACGGTTTATTTAGTACTGCGTAAATAACGATTTAAGTGAAGATTGGGAATATTTGTGTTTACATCAAAAGTTAAAGATATTTTATTACTAGTTTTATGCATTTTTATTGTATAATAACTCTTGAAACTAATTAGCTCATGTTCTATCGAGAATTGAAGACACGAGATGAGATTTGTTGTCACTTGACTATTTTTTGAAATACATTTTTAACATCAATATTGCACATCGTCTCTTCTTAAGAAATGAAAAAACGTCAAAATATAATGTGCCAAGGTGTTAAAACAAACATTGTTATCTTCCATTTACTAAGAAAATATGATGCGTTGAGCTATTAAAATATACTAGGAGGAGAGCAAGTTTGGGACATATCAATGTGTACTACATAAATTTTACGAATCTAGGAATATATTTCATTAAATCTATTCTTACCCGAACTAGGAAAACATTTCTTTTTCTTCTCTACATTCTCTTGGAATGCATGAATTTTAACCCGTAATGCACCCGCATTGAAAAAAATTTCATCTGGTCAAGTGCGTTGAGCTCACCATGGATTGTGTCACGCACCTGTTTGATTGTGAAACTTTTAATTTGACTTTTTTTCATGTCATAAAGGTCAAAATCCTATAAGAATTTTAGAAATTCGACTTTTATTTCTAAATCATAACTATAAAATCTTGAAATGTGAAAATTTCGAGAGAGAAAAACTAACCCTCAAGACATCTTAACTTTTTCGCTTCTTAAAAAAATAAAAATAAATAAATAAATAAAAAAATAAAAATAAAAATCCTAAAATGGTGTCTAAATCGATTTCTCTAGGAACTAATGATCCTATATTTCATTAGTTTTACAATTTATTATTTCGCCGGCATAATTTTCAATATTTTCTCTTTAGTACTCGAAAATTGAAAAAAATAGTAAACTAGACCAAAACTTCCCAACTTCAAAAATAACCCATGTATCTTAATAATGCAGTTTCAGGATATGACATATGTATGATCTTATAGAGAATTTCAATGATATATTTACATATTTGGTTATTTTTACACCATCAATGAATAAGTAATCTACTATATGATTACATTGACAATTTTGCTATTTGTTCGACTATGAACTATCGTAGTTTCACTATTCAATTTTCAACGATCAAAGTAACAAATATGTCTAGTTCCAAAGATTTATGTAAATTTCTCAACTGATACTAAGCTCCTCTTTCATTTCGATAAAAAAAAAAATTTTTTTAGTAGATTTTAATAGAAGTTATAAAATTGTGGCTGAAAAGTTGTTGTAACTAAACCAAACAGGGGCTAAGAGAGATGAAATTATCACAATTTGTGTATTTAGTGTTAGCATGTTCAACTATTCGCATACCCTCGTTAACGTTTGTCGTGGTTAAGTTGGGTAGGTACTAAAGTTTTGCAAGATTAAGTAATAGGAGAAATTCATGAGGTGCAAATTAAAGGCAACGTTTCACGTGAACCAATTCCCTTGACTTAATTTGTGGGAAGCAAATATCTTATGTTGAGATATGAGTGAACTAACACTTATAATTTAACCTGAATATTGACATGTACCTATGATTATGTAGGCTGCATTGTTAATGGATATGCTTACAATTAAAGTTTACTGGAAAAGTGTCCATAGAAACTTATGTTTCCTAGACTATGGAGATTGGAACAAGGCATATGGCATGTTATGAGGCTATTTGTTTATATTATGGCTGCAAAATTTTGTTTCCCTATTAGGCCTAGTCATTTTTTAGTTTCTAAAACTATATTTTGTATGGAGACCACAATAGAAATATGTATATTAAGCCACTGTTTGAGCTCCATTTTAATAAGAAAATGTATTTCGGAACTGTGTTTCTTTGGAAAATATGTGGTTAAAAAAAAGGAAAAGTTTTCTATTTATATATAAAATTATTTTATGGGAGAATGTATGATTGAAAATGATTTTAGAAAGAAAAAAAGAATTTTTGAAAAAATGGAATCCAAATACAAGTGAATTTTTATTGTGTAGGAGAGTCTCACTTATAGTATTTTAGTAAACTTACAGGATTGAATTATTCTAGTGTTGTGAACTTTGGCATAACGTGATTAGGGCACCTTTGATATGCCATTTAAAAAATATATATATATATCACAACTTTGGCATAACGTGATTAGGGCACCTTTGATATGCCATTTAAAATATATATATATATTCTTTACGTGGCTACACAACGTATTCTATCACACGAAAATATCCAATATCTATTCAGATGAGAGACATGGATGAATTATATATATATATATATATTCTTTACGTGGCTACACAACGTATTCTATCACACGAAAATATCCAATATCTATTCAGATGAGAGACATGGATGAATTCAATGCACACTTCATATATACTATTTTTGTTTTTCTCGATAGATCTTTTTTCCAATTGTAATCTTTGTAAAGAAAGTTAAAGTTGAAAAAGACTAATTTATATATGTCGTGGAAAGTACTATTTTTGAATGTTTGAGATGTAAAGAAAAAGTAGAAACAAGATTAATTATAAGCACCACGTGATATCCATGCTATCAATCGTTACCGTGAATTATTGTTGAATAGTGATGAATGGTGATTGCTATTTTCGAAATCAAATCTAAACCTGTAATGAATAAAATCTGTGACAAATGAATATATATATATAATTAAAATACTAAGAAAACATAAAATTAAAAATAACTTGGAACTCTTTGTTTTTAATTTTAAATACTTGAAATGCTTGAGAATTTTTATTGTATCAATTACTAAATGCATTTCTAAATTAGGACCTTTTAAACGTATGATAGTGCTTATCCTCTTTTTTCAATTAAACGAATATTTCTTTTTTGGATTTTTTAACTGTTTAAAATAAGTCGTGAGTTAAAATAGTAACTTATTGATGTAGAGCAATGGTTATGGCCAAGTAAATGGTTTGGTCGATTTTGATAACTAAGCATGATAATAAGATTTAAACATGTTATTATAAATTAATGTAGTCAGGTGGAATATATAGAGATGTTTAATTTGAGAATACACTGAATTATACATTAATTTATTATTTTTTTTATTTTTAACTCAATTGTATTTCAAAAAGGTCGAAGCTTTAATAGTGCGTGCACGCTAATTAATGTGTGAATGACATAAAATAAGGAGTCTGTGGGGGACAATATATTTATTTGAATAGTTAATCTGTCCATTAAATAATTTATCCATAGTACTATCTCCTGATATGGCAAGATTTGGATGTCTACTGGCTACTGCTTACACAAGTAAATGCTTATCATGAATGAAAATAGAAAGAAGAAAAAGTAATTTATAATTAGGAATAAATGATTACTTGACTAATGTCAATTAAGCAATATTACAAACTTGTAAAATAATAAAATACAATTTGGGTAAGAGTGAAGCAGATCAAAAATGTAAATTGGAGATAAGTTACAACTATCAAGGATTAATTTTACATTTAATAAATAGAAAAATATTAATCAATATTAAGGGTTTGATTACTTTTCTAAGGAAGATTGACCTTCCAAAATAGAATAATTAGTCTTTATATGGTCTTAGAGTCCATTAAATTTTACATTGGATAAATACAAATTTATTAACATAAATATAAACTTTTAAACTACTTTTCTTAATAATGTTGACATTTTAAAACGTAATCACAAATCTTAATAACTACACAATTCATAGATTAGGAATTATGGTGACTCATACTTTCTCAATAGTTAAATACAATTGGGGTATGGATAAGCATCGACAGTCAACCATTATATTTAGGGATTACAAAAAACTCAATTAACTCAAACCCTACAAGTCATGACGTAAACAAGGTAGGACTTCCTTGCCCCATCAGTTCGTGGGTTAGGTTCGAGGGTGGGGTACCAGAAACTAATTAATCACATAACGATAATATGATATATTGGAGATCGTCAAATATTCGAGCTCCATTTATGTTGAGTGCCTGGAGTCTCGGACAAAAGGTGCCTTGGCATAGTCCCATTAAGTATTTTTTTTTTTTAAATGTTAAATTTCAAACTAAAAATCTAATTTATTTATATTCATATATTCAGAAGTTTTAATGAGTGTTTAAATTTATGTATTAGCAATTAATTCTTATATACCAAATGTAATATAAAAAGGTTGTCTATTTGTAGTATTTCATTATCGCAAAAAAATTGAATTATATAAATTAAACTTTGTGAGTACAATTTTCTTTTCTTAAATTTCTATCATAAATTTAATTTTTTTAGTTCGTTTGAAACTCATCAAATCCTCTCAACAAATTGGTATCAACGTGCATAGCACATTTAATTTTGACTTGTAACATTAAACAAGATAATAAATGGGGTATTCGAGCGCCCCGCCCCCCTTAAGCAGGGCATGTGGCAAAAAGTCCTCAATGGGGATGGGGCATGGTATGTCGCTCCAAAATGCCATCCCTTAGCAAATAGGTATTCACTTAAGGACTTTCACTACCACAAAACCAACAGATTGGTGACCACTTAGCTAAAATAATAGATCAGGGACCAAGTTGCGACACCATGAGTAGGTTTGGGATCAAGGAAGACAAATTGGGTATGAATGAAGCAACCAGGCCTCAACTATATAATGAGTTTAAGAACTGAGTATTTGAAAGTGCATATATCTATATTGTCAAAGAGATGGGGTTAACTGGTAAGTTAATTGCCCAAATAGAGTTCAAGCATGGAGAAAATGTATTTCATGAACTCATTAAACACAAACCACACGACATATCCAGCATGCTACCTCATTTAGTACAAGGTTGTGATCTCCATGAAGGGGAATTTAGTACAAGGCTGTGATCTCCACATAAAAAAAATATGAATTTCATGAGGTTTATGACATGTTATGATGTAGGTAGTAAAGTTGTCCAAGATTAAGATATGGGTATCGGTTAAGAATTTCACGAGGTACAAACTAAAGGTCATGTTTGGCATATTAGGGACCAATTCTCCTGAATTAATTAGATTTTGGGAATCAAATGCCTTGTTTCACTTATAATATTTCAGTTAACTTATTGAATTGAAATTATACTCTAATGCTGTGAACTTTGACATAATGGCTTTAGGGCCAGGCGCGGAGCTAGCACCTGGCGAGGGGGCGCGGCCACGCGTACTAGCTCCGCCGGAGTCTTGAGAGCCGCCAAGTAGCAAATGGCGAAGTTGTAGAGCTAGCTGGAGAGGAGATGAAGATGACAGAATGAAGACGACGATCCCTTTTCTTCTTCTTTTTTTTTGGCCAAATTGTTGGGCTGAATTGATTAAGGTAATTTTTTGCCCAACTTAGATTAGCCCAAATGCCCAATTCCATTAATAATTGGAATTGGCCCAACCAAAGCCCCAAACCACAAAGATGTCTGCTGATTGCTGAAGCCTGAAAGTCTGAAATGCAGAGGGCAAGGTGAAACGCGAAAGAGAGAATTTCCCAAATCCAATCCACAAATCGTGAAAGAGAAAGCCAAACCATTTTCTGCTTTTCCTCTGTTCGCCACTCTCCAATCCACACGGTGCACTCCATTCCATTCTATAATTTCAATTTCAATTTCGAATTCGAAGAAGAGGCAACGACACAGATTCATTGTAGTTTGGACATTTGACGCAATTTCGAAATCTCTGCTTTCAGAAAATTCGCGTAAGTACTAAGGTTCAGTGTTATTAGATATTTAGACATATAATCATGTCAACACAGAGCGAAAATTTATGTTAATAATCAAATTTAAATTTTACAATAATCAACACGAAATTATTTTAGGGTAAATATAAAGGTATTCCATATTTTCATCTGTGATCTATTTGAAAAATTGGATTTAGTTTTTGTGCAATTTACTAGAAATAGAAATAGAAATTATTTTTTTGTGCAATTGAAATTGTTTTAGGGTTAATAATTAATATGAAGGTATTCTATATTTCCTATTTTGTGCAATTTCCATGTTTTGCAACTTCAGCTGTCGCCTGTCGACTGTCAAGCCAAGTCCGACTGCCGTGAGTCTCTCTGGTGATTGGTGACTCTCTCTCTCTCTCTTTTTGGTTTTTTTTTTTTTTTTTTTTTTTTTTTTTTTTTTTGGTTATTAGTTTTTTTTTTTTTTTTTTTTTTGGTTTATTTTTGTTGGCTACTAGACTTGTTGATGTTGAGTAATGAATAGTCAATTGTTAATTATGTTATGATTATTGTTTTGGGAATTTATATTTATGAAATTAGGTTTGTGAATTGTGATTTATGATAAGTAATTTATGTTTTATGAGCTATGATTATTGATTAGGGAATTTATGTTTGTGAATTGTGATTTATGATAAGTAATTTATGTTTTAATGAGGAATGATTATCGATTTGCGAATTTGTGTCTACGAAATTATATTTGCGAATTGTGATTTTCATCTGTATATGATTTTGAAGTTTTAGTTCATTTACATATATATTGAATAACTTTAAATATTATGTAACCAAATTTTAGTAAATGATCGGACTATTACAACGGTTGATGGTCGACGGTCAACAGTCAACCCGCCCTAACTGGACTTTGATCCTAAATTCGTCCCTATTCAGGGCACCTTTGATATTCCGTATAAATAAACATATTCTTTGCATGGCTCTAACACTTGAAAAGTTCCAAAATTTATTAAGATGAGAGATATCGATGATTTCACTTATAGCACAAAAAATATTGAAGCTCTAATAATTCATATACGCTAATTAATTAACTGCCCCAAGTGCAATGAAGTTAACTATTTGGGTTGCCCCCAGGGCACATTCGAGTTGGTGGATCAATTACTTTGGCGGGCTCGCAATCTCAGCGTGGAGAGTTCGATTCCTGGTGGGAACCTGTGATCCAATAAATGGGCAATTTGTTGGTGGATCAATCACTATGGAGGAAAGCTCTCTTGAAGCCAGGAGTAAAAATCGGGTGGGAACCTGTGATCCAATAAGGGCACAACCTGCGATTTACCTCCGCTAGTCACTGAGGGGCCGGTGGCTAGGGATCTAGAATTTAGTCTAGCGAAGCTGGGAGACCTGGGTATCCAAAAAAAAAAAAAAAAAAAAAAAAAAAAAAAAAAAAAAAAAAAACGTTAACGATCTGGGTTTGTGCCAACTCAAAATATCTACTTGGCATAGCTGATAATTCACCCACCCACAGCTGCTATCTATTAAATAATTCACCCACCCACAGCTGCTATCTATTAAATACTTGCGAAAAATGCGAAAAATGAAAATAGAGAAAAGAAAAGTAATTTAGAATTATAAATAGAATTAAATAAGTAATAATTATTAATTATTAGAATGTAAAATCAACAATTATACAAAATTAGCAAAAATTAAGTACAATTTGGGACAGATTGAAGCAGAAGAACAAGTAATTTATAAACAAAAGAAGCATTTAAGTAATAAATGATTACTTGATAAGAGTAAATTATACAATAATAGGAAAGGGTTAAAATAATTAAATACAGTGAAGCAGGTCAGAAAAGTAAGTTGGGGATAGTTTCTACTATAAAGGAATTTTTTAACATAGAATAGTTAATATACGAATTTAAACCGCCTTTCTTAGCAAGATTTGCCTTTTAAGATAGAACAACAAATTTAAATATGATATCAAAATCCATTAAATTCAAACAAACAATTCATAGGTGAGAAATTAGCAGGGCTCATACTTTCCAATTATTAAAATAATTGGGGTATGATAAAGAACCTAGGCTCAACTAATAATGATTAGAGATGTCAAAAAATTCGCTCTTCTCAAACTTGGAGCCCCCAACCTAAACGGGGTAGTAATTCCTCGCCCCATCATTTGGCGGATAATGACAATCTATTATACTCGAGATCATTGGATGTTCAAGCTTCGATTACGCTGCATGTCTGGACATAAGGAGCCTGGCCCTAGCCCCGCACCATTTGGTATTATTTTTGGAAAAAGTTTAATTTCAAAATAAAAATGTAATTTAAAACAAAAAACAATATAAATATAAATGGGACAAATGAGTCCCCGCCTCGAACCTGCACCCATCCTGCCCTATATTAAGCGGATCCACATGGTGAAAAATCCATAATGGCGCATGACACGAAAAAGGTCGCCCTGTCCTATTGCTAGCCGTTAGGTAATAAATATTCACATTGACTATCACTACCGCAAAACCAGTAGGTTGGTGACCACTCAGCTAAAATAATAGATTTGGGACCAAGTTGCAACGTACACCATTAATAGGTTTGGGGGCAAGGAATACAAATTGGGCAGGAGTGAAGCAGCAATGCCTCATTATATAATGAGCTGAAAATTGAGTATTCGTAACTTGTAATTGCATAAAGAGATGGCGCTAACTGGTAAGTTGATTGCCCAAATAGAGTTCAGGCATGGAGGAGATGTATTTCATGAACTCTTTAAACACAAACCACACCACATATCCAACTTGACACCTCATTTAGTACAAGGCTGTGATCTCCATGATGGGGAATTTGGAAAGGTTGGCTCCAAAATCTGCTGGACTTACACTCATGGTATGTATGTTGGTCATAAATGTATATACATCTATGAACCTAATTTGAGCTATTTTACATCTTTTCCCATTTTTTTATGCCGCGATAAATTTTTGATCGACTATGTGAATCCATTTTTATCACCCCAAGTGATTTGTTTATAGATCTAGTAAGAGATTTACACACGTCATGTTGATTTTGGCAAGCTCTTTTGTCTTTTAACTTGTTTTACACAATTGTGTTGCCTTTTAACCTTATTTTTTATTATGTCAACCATAAAGAGGGTGTTTGGTACGGATTAATATTAGATTTTTTAGTAGATTGTAATAGTTTTTATTAAATGTGTGGTTTAAAAGTTGCAGGACCTATGAAAAATTTGGTTAATATTGATTGTTTGACTTTGACTTAAATAAAAATTAGATTTTAATCCAAATCAAACGCAATATAAGTATATATTCATTCAACTCTATCTAAAAGGATAGATTTCGTTATATCTATCCTTAAATTTATCGAAAGATCTAAAGTAACTCGATCATTAATAATTACAATATGACGTGTTTTACTTAGTTGACTTCTCTTTATTTGATTTGATTTTCTGAGGTCGTATCACTCTCCGAAAGAACATTTTTCTACGTCAACCCTTAACTACATTTTGCTCTATCAATTATAAGTTTACAATTGAAGAATTTAATTTGTGTGAATGATAGACGGAAAGGTAAGGAAAGCAAAACAGTTGATTGAAGCCATAGAGGAGGAAAATAAATTAATCAAGCTTAAGGTGCTTGAAGGAGATGTGATGGAGGAGTACAAGGACTTCATTGTAACTATTCATGTTGAAACCAAAGGTAACATAGATATGGTCTCGTGGACTTTGGAGTATGAGATGCGGAATGAAGATGTTTCACATCCAATTTCTTTGCTGGCTTACTTCATTGAACTCACAAAAGAAATTGAGGCTAATCATTGATATTTAATCTTCCCTGTATTGTGTACTCCAATAAAACGTGTGCTTGTTTGCACACGCATGGTTGTGCCTGCATTGTGTAATCATGTGTTGCTTTTAAAGGTTTCTAATATAGCTAATTATTTATTGGTCTATCGGTAAGAAAATATTGGACAATGTATGTCTTGTCCAATACTTCTAATCGCCATGCATGCACTATGGGTTTTAATTTTAAATTGTTAAGTTATGTTTTTAAGATAATCTATTAATGATCTAGTTGTCATAACCTTAATATAGCTCATATTTCGTATATTTGAGCTGTAAAGTTGTGTTGTTGAATTTTTATTTTTAGATAATCCAATTTCAGATGTTGAGAACAAAACTTAGATACTTCGTGTCTCTACACAATTTGAAATTTTAAATAAGATCTATCAAATTTAATAATAATGTAAGTGAATATTGAAAGTTAGGATATAAATATAAGTGAATGTAAAATAAAGATTGACCGACAAATTTAAATTTATGTATTATGATTACTTTTGAAGTTTTTTAGAATTATTTTTTAACATGTCATTAAGAAATGTGGGAAGAAATAGTTTCTTAAGTTCTACATATGCATGGTTAGGGTGGGCAAAAGAACCAAAAAATCAACCAAATCAAGTCACGTCAGTTTGGATTGGTTTGAACCAAGTAATTGGCTTGATTGGGTTAATTATAACCATGTAAAAGTTGGGTAAGTTTGGTTGCGGTTTAAGCAAATCAACCCATCAATTAACAGATCCAAACCGATTTTTTTTTCATTTTTTAATTTTTTTCGTTTTAAAAATCATAATATTTAAACTTAAAATATAATAATAATAACACATATATAATTATTTCTCAAATAATTGGTTTACCGTCTACACTCCTAGAAAAACTCTAAATTCTAAAAGGAAAGGAAAGGAAAGTTGGGTGAAAAATTGATTGTTGTAAACTCGAAATTCAGATTGTAGCCTTACTTTTTATTTTAGTGTAATTGTTTATTGATAACCATATGATATATAGGATGATTTTAGGAAAATCAACCATTTACCATTTATATTATTATTACGCACTACACAAGCAAAATAAATAAATAGGCAAACAATTTTTTTAATCCAAAATAGGTATGCAAATTTTTTCTAACTCGAACTAATTTCCGAATCGACTAATCAAACCAAACCGATTTAGTTTGGTTTGATTTGGTTTCAACATTTTTATTGGGTTGGAATTTACCCTTAACCATTGAAGTCGGTTTCGGTTTCAGGTTGGACTCAAAACCAACTCAATCCGAACCATGGCCTATCCATGATAAAGAAATGCACCTATATCTTGCTTTCTTTTCACATTTATACATTCGTTTTCTTTAAAGCTGAGTTGTTTGGCCCCATATATAATTTTGTACATGGTTTTAAATTGTGGAATTTATCCATCGTTAATCCCTCATACGTCACGATGAAGTGGTGAGTTCAATCCAAAATGGTCGCTACATTTCCAAAAAGTACTTATGGGCCCAAAACGGACACCATGTGCAAAAGTTAAGCTCAATTCTTCGTCTGACGACTCTCCAAGCGTTCTAAATATGCAAATGCTCATTCTTTCGAAAAATGGCCAAAATCCCTCGTACGTCACGACGAAGATGTGAGTTCAATCCAAAACGGTCGCTACATTTCCAAAAAGTACTTATGGGCCCAAAACGGACACCGTGTGCAAAAGTTACGCTCAATTCTTCGTCCGCTAACTCTCCAAGCGTTCTAAATATGCAAGTGCTTATTCTTTCGAAAAATGGCCAAAATCCCTAGTACGTCACAACAAAGTGGTGAGTTCAATCCAAAATGGTCGCTACATTTCCAAAAAGTACTTATCGTCCAAAAACGGACACCGTGTACGAAAGTTAAGCTCAATTCTTCGTCGGCCGACTCTCCAAGAGTTCCAAATATGCAAGTGCTCATTCTTTCGAAAAATATCCAAAATCCATCATACGTCGTGACGAAGTGGTGAGTTCAATCCAAAACGCTTTCTACATTTCCAAAAAATACTTATGGGCCCAAAACGAACACCGTGTGCAAAAGTTACAATCAATTCTTCGTCCGCCGACTCTCCAAGCGTTCTAAATATGCAAGTGCTCATTCTTTCGAAAAATGGCCAAAATCCCTTGTACGTCACGATGAAGTGGTGAGTTCAATCCAAAACAGTCGCTGCATTTCCAAAAAGTACTTATGGGCCCAAAACGGACACCGTGTACAAAAGTTATGCTCAATTCTTCGTAAGCCGACTCTCCAAGAGTTCCAAATATGAAAGTGCTCTTTCTTTCAAATAATGGCTGAAAATCCTTCGTACGTTACGACGAAATCGTCAGTTCAATCCAAAACGGTCGCTACATTTCCAAAAAGTACTTTTGCGCCCAAAACGGACACCGTGTGCAAAAGTTACGCTCAATTCTTTGTCCGCTGACTCTCCAAGCGTTCTAAATATGCAAGAGCTCATTCTTTCAAAAAATGGCCAAAATCCTTCGTACGTCACGATGAGGTGGTGAGTTCAATCCAAAATTGTCGCCACATTTCGAAAAAGAACTTATGGGCCCAAAACGAACACCGTGTGCAAAAGTTACGCCCAATTCTTCGTCTGCCGACCCTCCAAGCGTTCCAAATATGCAAGTGCTCATTCTTTCCAAAAATGGCCAAAATTCCTCGTACGTCACGATGAAGTGGTGAGTTCAATCCAAAACGGTCGCTACATTTCCAAAAAGTACTTATGGGCCCAAAACTGACACCGTGTGTAAAAGTTACGCTCAATTCTTCGTCCGCCGACTCTCCAAGCGTTCTAAATATACAAGTGCTCGTTCTTTCGAAAAATCGCCAAAATCCTTCATACGTCATGACGAAGTGGTGAGCTCAATCCAAAACGGTCGCTACATTTCGAAAAAGTACTTATGGGCCCAAAACGGACACCGTGTGCAAACGTTACGCTCAATTCTTCGTCCGCTGACTCTCCAAGCGTTCGAAATATGCAAGTGGTCATTCTTTCGAAAAATGGCCAAAATCCCTCGTACATTACGACGAGGTGGTGAATTCAATCCAAAACGGTCGCTACATTTCAAAAAAGTACTTATGGGCCAAAACGGACACCGCGTGCAAAAGTAACGCTCAATTCTTCGTCCGCCGACTCTCCAAGCATTCCAAAGATGCAAGTGCTCGTTCTTTCAAAAAATGGCCAAAATCCTTCGTACATCACGACGAAGTGGTTAGTTCAATCCAAAACGGTCGCTACATTTCCAAAAAGTACTTATGGGCCCAAAACGGACACCGTGTGCAAAAGTTACGCTCAATTCTTCGTCCGCCGACTCTCCTAGTTTTCTAAATATGCAAGTGCTCATTCTTTCGAAAATTAGGCAAAATCCCTCGTACATCACGATGAAGTGTTGAGTTCAATCCAAAACGGTCGCCGCATTTCCAAAAAGTATTTACGGGCCTAAAACGGACAACCTGTACTAAAGTTATGATCAATTCTTCGTACGCCGACTCTCCAAGCGTTCCAAATATGCAAGTGCCCATTCTTTGTAAAAATGGGTCAAATCCCTCGTACATCACGACGAAGTCATGAGTTCAATCCAAAACGGTCGCTACATTTCTGAAAAGTACTTATGGGCCAAAAACGGACACCATTTTCAAAAGTTACGCTCGATTCTTTGAACGCGGACAATCCAAGCGCTTCAAATATGCAAGTGCTCATTCTTTCGAAAAATGGCTGAAATGCCTCCTACATCACGATGAAGTCATGAGTTCAATTCAAAACGGTCACTACATTTCTGAAAAGTACTTATGGGCCAAAAACGGACACCGTGTGCAAAGGTTACGCTCAATTCTTCGTCCCCCGACTCTCCAAGTGTTCTAAATATGTAAGTCCTCGTTCTTTCGAAAAATGGCCGAAATCCCTCATATGTCGCGACGAAGTTGTGAGTTCAATCCAAAAGGGTCGCTACATTTCCAAAAAGTACTTATGGGCCGAAAACGGACAGCGTGTGCAAAAGTTACGCTCAATTCTTCGTCCCCCGACTCTCCAAGTGTTCTAAATATGTAAGTCCTCGTTCTTTCGAAAAATGGCCAAAATCCCTCCTATGTCACGACGAAGTGGTGATTTCAGTCCAAAACGGTCGTTACATTTCCAAAAAGTACTTATGGTCCAAAATGGAAACCATGTGCAAAAGTTACGCTCAATTCTTTGTTCGCCGACTCTCCAAAAGTTCTAAATACGTAAGTGCTCATTCTTTCGAAAAATGGCCAAAATCCCTCGTAGGTCATGATGAAGTTGTGAGTTCAATCCAAAACGGTCGCTACATTTCCAAAAAGTACTTATGGGCCCAAAACGGGCACGGTGTTCAAAAGTTACGCTCAATTCTTCGTACGCCGACTCTCCAAGCGTTTCAAATACGCAAGTGCTCGTTCTTTCAAAAAATGGCCGAAATCCCTCAGACGTCACGATGAAGTGGTGAGTTCAATCCAAAACAGTCGCTGCATTTCCAAAAAGTACTTATGGGCCCAAAACGGACGCCATTTTCAAAAGTTACGCTCGATTCTTCGAACGCAGATAATCCTAGCGCTTCAAATATACAAGTCCTCATTCTTTCAAAAAATGGCCAAAGTCCCTCGTACGTCACAACAAAGATGTGAGTTCAAACCAAAATGGTCGCTACATTTCCAAAAAGTACTTATGGGCCCAAAACGGACACCGTGTGCAAAAGTTACGCTGAATTCTTCGTCCGCCGACTCTCCAAGCGTTCTAAATATGCAAGTGCTCGTTCTTTTAAAAAATGGCCAAAATCCCTGATACATCACGATGAAGAGATGAGTTCAATCCAAAACGGTCGCTACATTTCAAAAAAGTACTTATGGGCCCAAAACGGACACCGTGTGCAAAAGTTACGCTCAATTCTTCGTCCGCTAACTCTCCAAGCGTTCTAAATATGCAAGTGCTTATTTTTTCAAAAAATGGCCAAAATCACTCGTACGTCAAAACGAAGTGGTGAGTTCAATCCAAAACGGTCGCTACATTTCCAAAAAGTACTTATCGTCCAAAAACGGACACCGTGTGCAAAAGTTACGCTCAATTCTTCGTCGGCCGACTCTCCAAGCATTCCAAATATGCAAGTGCTCATTCTTTCGAAAAATATCTAAAATCCATCATACGTCATGATGAAGTGGTGAGTTCAATCCAAAACGCTCTCTACATTTCCAAAAAGTACTTATGGGCCCAAAAAGGACACCGTGTGCAAAAATTACGATCATTTCTTCGTTCGCAGACTCTCCAAGCGTTCTAAATATGCAAGTGCTCATTCTTTCGAAAAATGGCCAAAATCCCACGTACGTCATGATGAAGATGTGAGTTCAAACCAAAACGGTCGCTACATTTCCAAAAAGTACTTATGGGCCTAAAACGGACACCGTGTGCAAAAGCTACGCTCAATTCTTCGTCCCCCGACTCTCCAAGCGTTCTAAATATGTAAGTATTCATTCTTTCGAGAAATGACCAAAATCTCTCCTACGTCACGACGAAGTGGTGATTTCAGTCCAAAACGGTCGTTACATTTTCCAAAAAGTACTTATGGGCCCAAAATGGACACCATGTGCAAAAGTTACGCTAAATAATTTGTTCGCCGACTCTCCAAATGTTCTAAATACGTAAGTGCTCATTCTTTCGAAAAATGGCCAAAATCCCTCGTAGGTCACGACGAAGTTGTGAGTTCAATCCAAAACGGTCGCTACATTTCCAAAAAGTACTTATGGGCCCAAAACGGGCACGGTGTGCAAAAGTTACGCTCAATTCTTCGTACGCCGACTCTCCAAGCGTTCCAAATATGCAAGTGCTCGTTCTTTCAAAAAATGGCCGAAATCCCTCATACGTCACGATGAAGTGGTGAGTTCAATCCAAAATGGTCGCTACATTTCCAAAAAGTACTTATGGGCCCAAAACGGACACCATGTGCCAAAGTTAAGCTCAATTCTTCGTCTGCCGACTCTACAAGCATTCTAAATATGCAAATGCTCATTCTTTCGAAAAAAGGCCAAAATCCCTCGTACGTCACGACGAAGATGTGAGTTCAATCCAAAACGGTCGCTACATTTCCAAAAAGTACTTATGGGCCCAAAACGGACACCGTGTGCAAAAGTTACGCTCAATTCTTCGTCCGCTAACTCTCCAAGCGTTCTAAATATGCAAGTGCTTATTCTTACGAAAAATGGCCAAATCCCTAGTACGTCACAACGAAGTGGTGAGTTCAATCCAAAATGGTCACTACATTTCCAAAAAGTACTTATCGTCCAAAAACGGACACCGTGTACAAAAGTTAAGCTCAATTCTTCGTCGGCCGACTCTCCAAGAGTTCCAAATATGCAAGTGCTCATTCTTTCAAAAAATATCCAAAATCCATCATACGTCGTGACGAAGTGATGAGTTCAATCCAAAACGCTTTCTACATTTCCAAAAAATACTTATGGGCCCAAAACGAACACCGTGTGAAAAAGTTACGATCAATTCTTTGTCCGCCGACTCTCCAAGCGTTCTAAATATGTAAGTGCTCATTCTTTCGAAAAATGGCCAAACTCCCTTGTACGTCACGATGAAGTGGTGAGTTCAATCCAAAACGGTCGCTGCATTTCCAAAAAGTACATATGGGCCCAAAACGGACACCGTGTACAAAAGTTATGCTCAATTCTTCGTAAGCCGACTCTCCAAGAGTTACAAATATGAAAGTGCTCTTTCTTTCAAATAATGGCTGAAAATCCTTCGTACGTCACGACGAAGTCGTCAGTTCAATCCAAAACGGTCGCTACATTTCCAAAAAGTACTTTTGCGCCCAAAACGGACACCGTGTGCAAAAGTTACGCTCAATTCTTTGTCCGCTGACTCTCCAAGCATTCTAAATATGCAAGTGCTCATTCTTTCAAAAAATGGCCAAAATCCTTCGTACGTCACGATAAAGTGGTGAGTTCAATACAAAACGGTCGCTACATTTCGAAAAAGTACTTATGGGCCCAAAACGGACACCGTGTGCAAAACTTAAGCTCAATTCTTCGTCCGCCGACCCTCCAAGCGTTCTAAATATACAAGCGCTCAATCTTTCCAAAAATGGCCAAAATCCCTCGTACGTCACGATGAGGTGGTGAGTTCAATCCAAAATTGTCGCCACATTTCGAAAAAGTACTTATGGGCCCAAAACGAACACCGTGTGCAAAAGTTACGCCCAATTCTTCGTCTGCCGACTCTCCAAGCGTTCCAAATATGCAAGTGCTCATTCTTTCAAAAAATGGCCAAAATTCCTCGTACCTCATGATGAAGTGGTGAGTTCAATCCAAAACGGTCGCTACATTTCCAAAAAGTACTTATTGGCCCAAAACTGACACCGTGTGTAAAAGTTACGCTCAATTCTTCGTCCGCCGACTCTCCAAGCGTTCTAAATATACAAGTGCTCCTTCTTTCGAGAAATCGCCAAAATCCTTCATACATAACGACGAAGTGGTGAGATCAATCCAAAACGGTCGCTACATTTCGAAAAAGTACTTACGGGCCCAAAACGGACACCGTGTGCAAAAGTTACGCTCAATTCTTCGTCCGTCGACTCTCCAAGCGTTCGAAATACGCAAGTGGTCATTCTTTCGAAAAATGGCCAAAATCCCTCGTACATCACGACGAGGTGGTGAGTTCAATCCAAAACGGTCGCTACATTTCAAAAAAGTACTTATGGGCCAAAACAGACACCGTGTACAAAAGTTACGCTCAATTCTTCGTCCGCCGACTCTCAGAGCATTCCAAAGGTGCAAGTGCTCGTTCTTTCAAAAAATGGCCAAAATCCTTCGTACATCACGAAGAAGTGGTTAGTTCAATCCAAAACGGTCGCTACATTTCCAAAAAGTACTTATGGGCCCAAAACGGACACCGTGTGCAAAAGTTACGCTCAATTCTTCTCCGCCGACTCTCCTAGTTTTCTAAATATGCAAGTGGTCATTCTTTCAAAAATTAGGCAAAATCCCTCGTACATCACGATGAAGTGTTGAGTTCAATCCAAAACGGTTGCCGCATTTCCAAAAAGTATTTACGGGCCTAAAACGGACAACCTGTACTAAAGTTATGATCAATTCTTCGTACGTCGACTCTCCAAGCGTTCCAAATATGCAAGTGCTCATTCTTTCTAAAAATGGCTCAAATCCCTCGTACATCACGATGAAGTCATGAGTTCAATCCAAAACGGTCGCTACATTTCTGAAAAGTACTTATGGGCCAAAAACGGACGCCATTTTCAAAAGTTACGCTCGATTCTTTGAACGCGGACAATCCAAGCGCTTCAAATATGCAAGTGCTCATTCTTTTGAAAAATGGTGAAAATCCTTTGTACGTCATGACGTAGTGGTGAGTTCAATCCAAAACGGTCGCTACATTTCCAAAAAGTACTTATGGGCCCAAAACGGACACCGTGTGCAAAAGTTACGCTCAATTCTTTATCCGTCGACTCTCTAAGAGTTCTAAGTATGCTAGTCCTCATTCTTTCGAAAAATGGTCAAAATCCCACGTACGTCACGATGAAGATGTGAGTTCAAACCAAAACGGTCGCTACATTTCAAAAAAGTACTTATGGGCCTAAAACGGACACCGTGTGCAAAAGTTACGCTCAATTCTTCGTTCCCCGACTCTCCAAGTGTTCTTAATATGTAAGTCCTCATTCTTTTGAAAAATGGCCAAAATCCCTCCTATGTCACGAGGAAGTGGTGATTTCAGTCCAAAACGGTCGTTACATTTCCAAAAAGTACTTATGGGTCCAAAATGGACACCATGTGCAAAAGTTACGCTCAATTCTTTGTTCGCCGACTCTCCAAAAGTTCTAAATACGTAAGTGCTCATTCTTTCGAAAAATGGCCAAAATCCCTCGTAGGTCATGATGAAGTTGTGAGTTCAATCCAAAACGGTCGCTACATTTCCAAAAAGTACTTATGGGCCCAAAACGGGCACGGTGTTCAAAAGTTACGCTCAATTCTTCGTACGTCGACTCTCCAAGCGTTTCAAATATGCAAGTGCTCTTTCTTTCAAAAAATGGCCGAAATCCCTCAGACGTCACGATGAAGTGGTGAGTTCAATCCAAAACAGTCGCTGCATTTCCAAAAAGTACTTATGGGCCCAAAACGGACGCCGTTTTCAAAAGTTACGCTCGATTCTTCGAACGCAGACAATCCTTGCGCTTCAAATATACAAGTCCTCATTCTTTCAAAAAATGGCCAAAGTCCCTCGTACGTCACGACGAAGATGTGAGTTCAAACCAAAATGGTCGCTACATTTCCAAAAAGTACTTATGGGCCCAAAACGGACACCGTGTGCAAAAGTTACGCTGAATTCTTCGTCCCCCGACTCTCCAAGCGTTCTAAATATGCAAGTGCTCGTTCTTTTAAAAAATGGCCAAAATCCCTGATACATCACGATGAAGAGATGAGTTCAATCCAAAACGGTCGCTACATTTCCAAAAAGTACTTATGGGCCCAAAACGGACGCCGAGTGCAAAAGTTACGATCATTTCTTCGTTCGCCGACTCTCCAAGCGTTCTAAATATACAAGCGCTCATTCTTTCGAAAAGTGGAAAAAATCCCACGTACATCACGACGAAGTTGTGAGTTCAATCCAAAACGGTCGCTACATTTCCAAAAAGTACTTATGGGCCCGAAACGGACACCGTGTGCAAAAGTTACGCTCAATTCTTCGTCGGCCGACTCTCCAAGCGTTCTAAATATACAAGCGCTCATTCTTTCGAAAAGTGGAAAAAATCCCACGTACATCACGACGAAGTTGTGAGTTCAATCCAAAACGGTCGCTACATTTCCAAAAAGTACTTATGGGCCCGAAACGGACACCGTGTGCAAAAGTTACGCTCAATTCTTCGTCGGCCGACTCTCCAAGCGTTCTAAATATGCAAGTGCTCATTCTTTCGAAAAATGGCAAAAATCCCTCGTACGTCACGATGAAGTGGTGAGTTCAATCCAAAACGCTCTCTACATTTCCAAAAAGTACTTATGGGCCCAAAACGGACGCCGAGTGCAAAAGTTACGATCATTTCTTCGTTCGCCGACTCTCCAAGCGTTCTAAATATGCAAGTGCTCATTCTTTCGAAAAATGGCCAAAATCCCTTGTACGTCATGACGAAGTGGTGAGTTCAATCCAAAACGGTTGCTGCATTTCCAAGAAGTACTTATGGGCCCAAAACGGACACCGTGTACAAAAGTTATGCTCAATTCTTCGTAAGCCGACTCTCCAAGCGTTCCAAATATGAAAGTGCTCATTCTTTCAAATAATGGCTGAAAATCCTTCGTACGTCACGACGAAGTCGTGAGTTCAATCCAAAATGGTCGCTACATTTCCAAAAAGTACTTTTTGGCCCAAAACGGACACCGTGTGCTAAAGTTACGCTCAATTCTTTGTCCGCTGACTCTCCAAGCGTTCTAAATATGCAAGTGCTCATTCCGTCGAAAAATGGACAAAATCCTTCGTACGTCACGACGAGGTGATGAGTTCAATCCAAAACGGTCGCTACATTTCGAAAAAGTACTTATGGGCCCAAAATGGACACCGTGTGCAAAACTTAAGCTCAATTCTTCGTCCGCCGACCCTCCAAGCGTTCTAAATATACAAGCGCTCATTCTTTTCAAAAAATGGCCAAAATCCCTCGTACGTCACGACGAAGTGGTGAGTTCAATCCAAAACGGTCGCGACATTTCCAAAAAGTAATTATGGGCCCAAAACGGACACCGTGTGCAAAGGTTACGCTCAATTCTTTGTCTGCCGACTCTCCAAGTGTTCTAAATATGCAAGTGCTCATTCTTTTGAAAAATGGCCAAAATCCCTCGTGCGTCATGATGAAGTGGTGAGTTCAATCCAAAACGGTTGCTACATTTCCAAAAAGTACTTATGGGCCCAAAATGGACACCGTGTGCAAAACTTAAGCTCAATTCTTCGTACGCCGACTCCCCAAGCGTTCCAAGTATGCAAGTGCTCATTCTTTTGAAAAATGGCCAAAATCATTCGTACGTCACGACAAAGTGGTGAGTTCAATCCAAAACGTTCGCTACATTTCCAAAAAGTACTTATGGGCCCAAAACGGACACCTTGTGCAAAAGTTACGCTCAATTCTTCGTCCGCCGACTCTCCAAGCGTTCTAAATATGCAAGTCCTCATTCTTTCGAAAAACTGCCAAAATCCCTCGTACGTCACGACGAAGTGGTGAGTTCAATCCAAAATGGTCGCTAAATTTCGAAAAAGTACTTACGGGCCCAAAACGGACACCGTGTGCAAAAGTTACGCTCAATTCTTCGTCCGCCGACTCTCCAAGAGTTCTAAATATGCAAGTGCTCATTCTTTTGAAAAATGGCCAAAATCCCTCGTACGTCATGATGAAGTGGTGAGTTCAATCCAAAACGGTCGCTACATTTCCAAAAAGTACTTATGGGCCCAAAATGGACACCATGTGCAAAAGTTACGCTCAATTCTTCGTCCGTCGACTGTACAAGGGTTCTAAATATGCAAGTGCTCATTATTTCGAAAAATGGCCAAAATCATTCGTACGTCACGACGAAGTAGTGAGTTCAACCCAAAACAGTCGCTACATTTACAAAAAGTACTTATGGGCCCAAAGCGGACAACGTGTGCAAAAGTTACGCTCAATTCTTCATACGCTGACTCTCCAAGCATTCCAAATATCCAAGTGCTCGTTCTTTCAAAAATTGGCCAAAATCCCTTGTACGTCACGACGAAGTGGTGAGTTCAATCCAAATGGGGTCGCTACATTTCCAAAAAGTACTTATGGGCCCAAAACGGCCACCGTGTGGAAAACTTAAGCTCAATTTTTCGTACGCCGACTCTCCAAGCGTTCCGAATATGCAAGTGCTCATTCTTTCCAAAAATGGCAAAAATCCCTCGTATGTCCCGACGAAGTGGTGAGTTCAATCCAAAACGGTCGCTACATATCCAAAAAGTACTTATGGGCCGAAAACGGACACCTTGTGCAAAAGTTACGCTCAATTCTTCGTCCACCGACTCTCCAAGCGTTCTAAATATGCAAGTCCTCATTCTTACGAAAAATGGCCAAAATCCCTCGTACGTCACGACGAAGTGGTGAGTTCAATCCAAAACGGTCGCTAAATTACCAAAAAGTACTTATGGGCCCAAAACGGACACCGTGTGCAAAAGTTACACTCAATTCTTCGTCCTCCGACTCTCCAAGAGTTCTAAATAAACAAGTGCTCATTCTTTTGAAAAATGACCAAAATCCCTCGTACGTCATGACGATGTGGTGAGTTCAATCCAAAACGGTCGCTACATTTCCAAAAAGTAGTTATGGGCCCAAAACGGACACCGTGCGCAAAAGTTACGCTCAATTCTTCGTCCGTCGACTGTACAAGCGTTCTAAATTTGCAAGTGCTCATTATTTCGAAAAATGGCCAAAATCATTCGTACGTCACGACGATGTAGTGAGTTCAACACAAAACAGTCGCTACATTTCAAAAAAGTGCTTATGGGCCCAAAACGGACACCGTGTGCAAAAGTTACGCTCAATTCTTCGTACGCTGACTCTCCAAGCATTCCAAATAGCCAAGTGCTCATTCTTTCAAGAAATGGCCAAAATCCCTCGAACGTCACGATGAAGTGGTGAGTTCAATCCAAAATGGTCGCTACATTTCCAAAAAGTACTTATGGGCCCAAAACGGACACCGTGTGTAAAACTTTTGCTCAATTCTTCGTACGCCGACTCTCCAAGCGTTCCAAATATGCAAGTGCTCATTCTTTCGAAAAATGGCCAAAATTCCTCGTACGTCACGATGAAGTGGTGAGTTCAATCAAAAACGGTCGCTACATTTCCAAAAAGTACTTATGGGCCCAAAACTGACACCGTGTGTAAAAGTTACGCTCAATTCTTCGTCCGCCGACTGTCCAAACGTTCTAAATATGCAGATGCTCATTCTTTCGAAAAATGGCCAAAATCCTTCATACGTCACGACGAAGTGGTGAGTTCAATCCAAAACGGTCGCTACATTTCGAAAAAGTACTTATGGGCCCAAAATGGACACCGTGCGCAAAAGTTACGCTCAATTCTTCGTCCGCCGACTCTCCAAGCGTTCGAAATATGCAAGTGCTCATTCGTTCGAGAAATGGCCAAAATCCCTCATACATCACGACGAGGAGGTGAGTTCAATCCAAAACGGTCGCTACATTTCAAAAAAGTACTTACGGGCCCAAAACGGACACCGTGTGCAAAAGTTAGGCTCAATTCTTCGTCCGTCGACTCTCCAAGCATTCCAAATATGCAAGCGCTCGATCTTTCAAAAAATGGTCAAAATCCCTCGTACGTCACGACGAAGTGGTTAGTTCAATCCAAAACGGTTGCTACATTTCCAAAAAGTACTTATGGGCCCAAAACGGACACCGTGTGCAAAAGTTACGTTCAATTTTTCGTCCGCCGACTCTCCTAGCTTTCTAAATATGGAAGTGCTCATTCTTTCGAAAATTAGCCAAAATCCTTCGTACGTCACGATGAAGTTGTGAGTTCAAACCAAAACGGTCTCTACATTTTGAAAAAGTACTTATGGGCCCAAAACGGACACCGTGTGCAGAAGTTACGCTCAATTGTTCGTCCGCCGACTCTCCAAGAGTTCTAAATATGCAAGTGCTCATTCTTTTGAAAAATGGCTAAAATCCCTCGTACGTCATGACGATGGTGAGTTCAATCCAAAATGGTCGCTACCTTTCAAAAAAGTACTTATGGGTCCAAAACGGACACCGTGTGCAAAAGTTACGCTCAATTCTTCGTCCGCCGACTCTCCAAGCGTTCTAAATATGCATGTGCTCATTCTTTCCAATAATGGCAAAAATCCCACGTACGTCACGACGAGGTGGTGAGTTCAATCCAAAACGGTCGCTACATTTCGAAAAAGTACTTATGGGCCCAAAACGGACACCGTGTGCAGAAGTTACGCTCAATTGTTCGTCCGCCGACTCTCCAAGAGTTCTAAATATACAAGTACTCATTCTTTTGAAAAATGGCCAAAATCCCTCGTACGTCACGATGAAGTGGTGAGTTCAATCCAAAACGGTCTCTACATTTCAAAAAAGTACTTATGGGCCCAAAACGGACACCGTGTGCAAAAGTTACGCTCAATTCTTCGTCCGCCGACTCTCCAAGAGTTCTAAATATGCATGTGCTCATTCTTTCCAAAAACGGGCAAAATCCCTCGTACTTCACGACGAGGTACTGAGTTCAATCCAAAACGGTCGCTACATTTCGAAAAAGTACTTATGGGCCCAAAACGGACACCGTGTGCAAAAGTTATGCTCAATTCTTCGTCCGCCGACTCTCCAAGCGTTCTAAATATGCATGTGCTCATTCTTTCCAAAAACGGGCAAAATCCCTCGTACTTCACGACGAGGTACTGAGTTCAATCCAAAACGGTCGCTACATTTCGAAAAAGTACTTATGGGCCCAAAACGGACACCGTGTGCAAAAGTTATGCTCAATTCTTCGTCCGCCGACTCTCCAAGCGTTCTAAATATGCATGTGCTCATTCTTTCCAAAAACGGGCAAAATCCCTCGTACTTCACGACGAGGTACTGAGTTCAATCCAAAACGGTCGCTACATTTCGAAAAAGTACTTATGGGCCCAAAACGGACACCGTGTGCAAAAGTTACGCTCAATTCTTCGTTCGCCGACTCTCCAAGCGTTCCAAATATGCCAGTGCTCATTCTTTCGAAAAATGGCCAAAATCCCTCGTACGTCACAACGAAGTGGTGATTTCAGTCCAAAACGGTCGTTACATTTTCGAAAAGTACTTATGGGCCCAAAATGGAAACCATGTGCAAAAGTTATGCTCAATTCTTTGTTCGCTGACTCTCCAAAAGTTCTAAATACGTAAGTGCTCGTTCTTTCGAAAAATGGCCAAAATCCCTTGTAGGTCATGACGAAGTTGTGAGTTCAATCCAAAACTGTCGCTACATTTCCAAAAAGTACTTATGGGCCCAAAACGGGCACGGTGTACAAAAGTTACGCTCAATTCTTCGTACGCCGACTCTCCAAGCGTTCCAAATATGCAAGTGCTCCTTCTTTCGAAAAATGGCCAAAATTCCTCGTACGTCACGATGAAGTGGTGAGTTCAATCAAAAACGGTCGCTACATTTCCAAAAAGTACTTATGGGCCAAAAACGGACGCCGTTTTCAAAAGTTACGCTCGATTCTTCGAACGCTGACAATCCTAGCGCTTCAAATATACAAGTCCACATTCTTTCAAAAAGTGGCCAAAGTCCCTCTTACGTCACGACGAAGATGTGAGTTCAAACCAAAATGATCGCTACATTTCCAAAAAGTACTTATGGGCCCAAAACGGACACCGTGTGCAAAAGTTACGCTGAATTCTTCGTCCGTCGACTCTCCAAGCGTTCTAAATATGCAAGTGGTCGTTCTTTTAAAAAATGGCCAAAATCCCTAATACATCGCGATGAAGAGATGAGTTCAATCCAAAATGGTCGCTACATTTCCAAAAAGTACTTATGGGCCCAAAATGGACACCGTGTGCAAAAGTTACGCTCCGTCGACTCTCCAAGCGTTCTAAATATGCAAATGCTCATTCTTTCCAAAAATGGCCAAAATCCTTCTTACGTCACGATGAAGTGGTGAGTTCAATCCACTACATTTCCGAAAAGTACTTATCGTCCAAAAATGGACACCGTGTGCAAAAGTTACGCTCCGTCGACTCTCCAAGCGTTCTAAATATGCAAATGCTCATTCTTTCCAAAAATGGCCAAAATCCTTCTTACGTCACGATGAAGTGGTGAGTTCAATCCACTACATTTCCGAAAAGTACTTATCGTCCAAAAATGGACACCGTGTGCAAAAGTTACGCTCCGTCGACTCTCCAAGCGTTCTAAATATGCAAATGCTCATTCTTTCCAAAAATGGCCAAAATCCTTCTTACGTCACGATGAAGTGGTGAGTTCAATCCACTACATTTCCGAAAAGTACTTATCGTCCAAAAATGGACACCGTGTGCAAAAGTTACGCTCCGTCGACTCTCCAAGCGTTCTAAATATGCAAATGCTCATTCTTTCCAAAAATGGCCAAAATCCTTCTTACGTCACGATGAAGTGGTGAGTTCAATCCACTACATTTCCGAAAAGTACTTATCGTCCAAAAATGGACACCGTGTGCAAAAGTTACGCTCCGTCGACTCTCCAAGCGTTCTAAATATGCAAATGCTCATTCTTTCCAAAAATGGCCAAAATCCTTCTTACGTCACGATGAAGTGGTGAGTTCAATCCACTACATTTCCGAAAAGTACTTATCGTCCAAAAATGGACACCGTGTGCAAAAGTTACGCTCCGTCGACTCTCCAAGCGTTCTAAATATGCAAATGCTCATTCTTTCCAAAAATGGCCAAAATCCTTCTTACGTCACGATGAAGTGGTGAGTTCAATCCACTACATTTCCGAAAAGTACTTATCGTCCAAAAATGGACACCGTGTGCAAAAGTTACGCTCCGTCGACTCTCCAAGCGTTCTAAATATGCAAATGCTCATTCTTTCCAAAAATGGCCAAAATCCTTCTTACGTCACGATGAAGTGGTGAGTTCAATCCACTACATTTCCGAAAAGTACTTATCGTCCAAAAATGGACACCGTGTGCAAAAGTTACGCTCCGTCGACTCTCCAAGCGTTCTAAATATGCAAATGCTCATTCTTTCCAAAAATGGCCAAAATCCTTCTTACGTCACGATGAAGTGGTGAGTTCAATCCACTACATTTCCGAAAAGTACTTATCGTCCAAAAATGGACACCGTGTGCAAAAGTTACGCTCCGTCGACTCTCCAAGCGTTCTAAATATGCAAATGCTCATTCTTTCCAAAAATGGCCAAAATCCTTCTTACGTCACGATGAAGTGGTGAGTTCAATCCACTACATTTCCGAAAAGTACTTATCGTCCAAAAATGGACACCGTGTGCAAAAGTTACGCTCCGTCGACTCTCCAAGCGTTCTAAATATGCAAATGCTCATTCTTTCCAAAAATGGCCAAAATCCTTCTTACGTCACGATGAAGTGGTGAGTTCAATCCACTACATTTCCGAAAAGTACTTATCGTCCAAAAATGGACACCGTGTGCAAAAGTTACGCTCCGTCGACTCTCCAAGCGTTCTAAATATGCAAATGCTCATTCTTTCCAAAAATGGCCAAAATCCTTCTTACGTCACGATGAAGTGGTGAGTTCAATCCACTACATTTCCGAAAAGTACTTATCGTCCAAAAATGGACACCGTGTGCAAAAGTTACGCTCCGTCGACTCTCCAAGCGTTCTAAATATGCAAATGCTCATTCTTTCCAAAAATGGCCAAAATCCTTCTTACGTCACGATGAAGTGGTGAGTTCAATCCAAAACGCTCTCTACATTTCCAAAAAGTACTTATGGGCCCAAAACGGACGCCGTTTTCAAAATTTACGCTCGATTCTTCGAACGCGGACAATCCAAGCGCTTCGATTTGCAAGTGCTTATTCTTTCGAAAAATGCCCAAAATCCTTCATACGTCACAACGAAGTGATGAGTTCAATCCAAAACGGTCGCTACATTTCCAAAAAGAACTTATTTGCACAAAACGGACACCGTGTGCAAAAGTTACGCTCAATTCTTCGTCCGCCGACTCTCCAAGCGTTCCAAATATGCAAGTGCTCATTCTTTCGAAAAATGGCCAACATCCCTCGTACGTCATGATGAAGTGGTGAGTTCAATCCAAAACGGTCGCTACATTTCCAAAAAGTACTTATGGGCCCAAAACGGACACCGTGTGCAAAAGTTACGCTCAATTCTTCGTAAGCCGACTCTCCAAGCGTTCCAAATTTGAAATTGCTCATTATTTCGAAAAATGGCCGAAATCCCTCATACGTCATGATGAAGTGGTGAGTTCAATCCAAAACGGTCGCTGCATTTCCAAAAAGAACTTATGGGACCAAAACGGACGCTGTTTTCAGAAGTTGTGCTCGATTCTTCGAACGCGGACAATCCAAGCGCTTCAAATATGCAAGTGCTCATTCTTTCGAAAAATGGCCAAAATCCTTCGTACGTTACGACAAAGTGGTGAGTTCAATCCAAAACAGTCGCTACATTTCCAAAAAGTATTTATGGGCCCAAAACGGACACCGTATGCAAAAGTTACGCTCAATTCTTCGTCCGTCGACTCTCCAAGCGTTCTAAATATGCAAGTGCTCATTCTTTGGAAAAATGGCAAAAATCCCTCGTACGTCACGACGAAGTGGTGAGTTCAATCCAAAACGGTCGCTACATTTCCAAAAAGTACTTATGGGCCCAAAACGGACACCGTGTGCAAAAGTTACGCTCAATTTTTCGTCCGCCGACTCTCCTAGTTTTCTAAATATGCAAGTGCTTATTCTTTCGAAAAATGGCAAAAATCCCTCGTACGTCACGACGAAGTGGTGAGTTCAATCCAAAACGGGCGCTACATTTCCAAAAAGAACTTATGGGCCCAAAACGGACACCGTATGCAAAAGTTACGCTCAATTCTTCGTCCGTCGACTCTCCAAGCGTTCTAAATATGCAAGTGCTCATTCTTTCGAAAAACGGCCGAAATCCCTGATACGTCACGACGAAGTGGTGAGTTCAATCCAAAACGGTCGCTACATTTCCAAAAAGTACTTATGGGCCCAAAACGGACACCGTGTGCAAAAGTTACGCTCAATTCTTCGTAAGCCGACTCTCTAAGCGTTCCAAATTTGCAATTGCTCATTCTTTTGAAAAATGGCCGAAATCCCTCATACGTCATGATGAAGTGGTGAGTTCAATCCAAAACGGTCGATGCATTTCCAAAAAGAACTTATGGGCCCAAAACGGACGCTGTTTTCAAAAGTGGCGCTCGATTCTTCGAATGCTGACAACCCAAGCGCTTCAAATATGCAAGTCCTCATTCTTTCAAAAAATGGCCAAAATCCTTCTTACGTCACGACAAAGTGTTGAGTTCAATCCAAAACGGTCGCTCCATTTCCAAAAGTACTTATGGGCTCAAAACGGACACCGTGTGCAAAAGTTACGCTCAATTCTTCGTCCATCGACTCTCCAAGCGTTCCAAATGTGCAAGTACTCATTCTTTCAAAAAATGGTCAAAATCCCTCGTACGTCACGATGAAGTGGTGAGTTCAATCCAAAATGGTCGCTACATTTCCAAAATGTACTTATGGGCCCAAAACGGACACCGTGTGCAAAAGTTACGCTCAATTCGTCGTCCGCCGACTCTCCAAGCGCTCTAAATATGCAAGTACTCATTCATTCAAAAAATGGCAAAATCCTCGTACGTCACGACGAAGTGGTGAGTTCAATCAAAAATCGTCGCTGCATTTCCAAAAAGTACTTATGGGCCCAAAACGACACCGTGTACAAAAGTTACGCTCAACTTTTCGTAAGCCGACTCTCCAAGAGTTCCAAATATGGAAGTGCTCGTTCTTTCAAAAAATGGCCGAAATCCCTCATACATCACGATGAAGTGGTGAGTTCAATCCAAAATGGTCGCTGCATTTCCAAAAAGTACTTATGGGCCCAAAACGGACGCCGTTTTAAAAAGTTACGCTCGATTCTTCGAACGCGGACAGTCCAAGCACTTCAAATATGCAAGTGCTCATTCTTTCGAAAAATGGCCAAAATCCTTCGTATGTCGCGGCGAAGTGGTGAGTTCAATCCAAAACGGTCGCTACATTTCCAAAAAGTACTTATGTGCCCAAAACGGACACCGTGTGCAAAAGTTGCGCTCAATTCTTCGTCCGTCGACTCTCCAAGCGTTCCAAATATGCAAGTGCTCATTCTTTCGAAAAATGGCCAAAATCCCACGTGCGTCACGACGAAGTGGTGAGTTCAACCCAAAACGGTCGCTACATTTCCAAAAAGTACTTATGGGCCCAAAACGGACACCGTGTGCAAAAGTTACGCTCAATTCTTCGTACGCCGACTCTCCAAGCGTTCCAAATTTACAATTGCTCATTCTCTCGAAAAATGGCCGAAATCCCTCATACGTCATGATGAAGTGGTGAGTTCAATCCAAAACGGTCGCTGCATTTCCAAAAAGAACTTATGGGCCCGAAACGGACGCTGTTTTCAAAAGATGCGCTCGATTCTTCGAACGCGGACAATCCAATCGCTTCAAATATGCAAGTCCTCATTCTTTTCAAAAATGGCCAAAATCCCTTTTACGTCACGACGAATTGGTGAGTTCGATCCAAAACGGTCGCTGCATTTTCAAAAAGTACTTATGGTCCCAAAACGGACACCGTGTACAAACGTTATGCTCAATTCTTCGTAAGCCGACTCTCCAAGCGTTCCAAATATGAAAGTGCTCATTCTTTCTAAAAATGGCTGAAATCCCTTGTACGTCACGATGAAGTCGTGAGTTCAATCCAAAACGGTCGCTACATTTCCAAAAAGTACTTATGGGTCCAAAACGGACATCGTGTGCAAAAGTTACGCTCAATTCTTCGTCCGCTAACTCTCCAAGCGTTCTAAATATGCATGTGCTCATTCTTTCAAAAAATGGCCAAAATCTATCTTACGTCACGACGAAGTTGGGAGTTCAAACTGAAATTGTCGCTATATTTCCAAAAAGTACTTATGGGCCCAAAACGTACACTGTGTGCAAAAGTAACGCTCAATTCTTCGTCCGTCGACTCTCCAAGAATTCTAAATATGAAAGTGCTCGTCCTTTTAAAAAATGGCCAAAATCCCTCATACGTCACGACGAAGAGATGAGTTCAATCCAAAACGGTCGCTACATTTCCAAAAAGTACTTATGGGCCCAAAACGGACACCGTGTGCAAAACTTACGCTCAATTCTTCATCTGCCGACTCTCCAAGCGTTCTAAATATGTAAATGCTCATTCTTTTAGAAAATGGCCAAAATCCCTCGTACGTCACGACGAAGTGGTGAGTTCAATCCAAAACGGTCGCTTCATTTCCAAAAAGTACTTATGGGCCCAAAACGGACATCGTGTGCAAAAGTTACGCTCAATTCTTCGTCTGCTAACTCTCCAAGCGTTCTAAATATGCAAGTACTCAGTCTTTCGAAAAATGGCCAAAATCCCTCGTACGTCACGATGAAGTGGTGAGTTCAATCCAAAATGGTCGCTACATTTCTAAAAAGTACTTATCGTCCAAAAACGGACACCGTGTGCAAAAGTGAGGTTCAATTCTTCGTCGGCCGACTCTCCAAGCTTTCCAAATAAGCAAGTGCTCATTCTTTCGAAAAATGGCCAAAATCCCTCGTACGTCACGACGAAGTGGTGAGTTCAATCCAAAACGGTCGCTACATTTCCAAAAAGTACTCATGGGCCCAAAACGAACACCTTGTGCAAAAGTTACGCTCGATTCTTCGAATGCGGACAATCCAAGCGCTTCAAATATGCGAGTGCTCATTCTTTCAAAAAATGGCTAAAATCCTTCTTACGTCACGATGAAGTGGTGATTTCAATCTAAAATGGTCGCCACATTTCCAAAAGTACTTATGGACCCAAAACGGACACCGTGTGCGAAAGTTACGCTCGGTTCTTCGAACACGGACAATCCAAGGGCTCCAAATATGCAAGCGCTCATTCTTTCGAAAAGTGGCCGAAATCCCTTTTACGTCACAATGAAGTACTGAGTTCAATTTAAAACGATCGCTACGTTTCCAAAAAGTACTTATGGGCCCAAAACCGACACCGTGTGCAAAAGTTACGCTCAATTCCTCGTCCGTCGACTC
>NW_019256682.1:0-1126 GCF_002742605.1 Olea europaea var. sylvestris
CTTCACTTAAAAATAAATTGAAAAACAAGGACACCTACTCCGCTTCAACACCCCCCACCTCGGCCGTCCCCGCAACCCTGTCCTGTCTTGTCTCTCTCACCTAAGTCTTAACACCCCCTCAGCTGGACTGTACCTTCAACAACCCCCAAAAGCCACTTTCAACACCAACAAACACACTCCATACTCTGCCTTCTTCGCCCCTTTGACGGATTTTCCCATAAACCTTTCTTATATATCACTCACATTCTCTCTCTATACCAATCACATACACATATAATATACAATGGCGTTAACTCCTTCCCAGCTATCAAAACCAATTTTCTCCACCAAACCCACCTCACAAGCATCGATTTTTTCACTACTCACAAGCCAGAAAATCAAATCTCGGCCGTTTACAATCCGTAGTTCCATTTCCGTTGCACCTGCTGCTACTGCAGCAAAGGTGGCCTCGGAAAAGATCAAGACAGTGAAGGCGCGGCAGATCATAGATAGCAGAGGCAATCCGACGATCGAGGTCGATCTTGTTACGGGTGAAGATTCGCTGTATCGATCTGCTGTCCCAAGTGGCGCCTCCACTGGGATCTATGAGGCCCTCGAGCTCAGAGATGGGGACAAGAGTGTTTATGGGGGTAAAGGGGTTCTCAATGCTGTTAAAAATGTCAATGATTTCTTGGGTCCAAAGCTCACTGGTGTTGATGTCAGGTAAAATTAATGGTCTCTTTGAAAATCCCCCTTTTCCACTTTGAGGGACTGTTGTGCGTTAGTTTTATGCTTGCTAAACAGTGTTTCAAAAAGCTTGGCTAAGCATTGAGGCCAAGCTTACTGATCTAGGCGGCGTAAAAAAGTGTTTTTTGATTTTAATATCATTTTTAATTTTTATTCAATCTAAAAATTATTTAATGGCTAAAATAATATTTACCTAACATCTAAAATTATATAATACTATATTAAAAAAAAAAGTAAAAGAAAAAAAAGAAAAGCACGCTTAGGCAAGAAAAAGCATGCCTAGGCGCGAAAAAAGCGAGCCTAGGCACCAAAAAAGAAATAATAATAATAATAATAAAGCGCCGTGGCTGAAGCTAGCGATTTGGCGCACAATATAGAACACTGTTGTTGGATAGGTTGA
>NW_019256683.1:0-1126 GCF_002742605.1 Olea europaea var. sylvestris
AAAAAAATCACTATTTTAAAATATATTTTTAACAAAAAGAAGGGCTCTTAAACAATGGCTATATCACGAGGCCCAATGTGTGTTCTTCCAAAGAAGCCCAATACGATTCTAAACTCCATCAATAGTTCATTTACAAAATCATCATCATTATCGAGTGTGGCCGTTCTATCCCCTTCTCTGCATCACTCCAGCTTCTTCAACCCTGCCCGCATTTCACCCACCCACCTGATAAATGTTGTCCACTTCAACACTTCCTCAATATTCTCACCCAAAGGTATGTAAATTACATAAAAATAAGTTCTCAAGTATAATTCTTTTTCTTTTTTTCTTTTTTTTTTTAATTCTGATTAATCTGCGTTTGCTTTTTCATTTTACCCAGAATAATTTCAGTTTTTATAAGAAACAAAGAATTGATTTCTTTAGCAATGGCCGTACCAAGAATACTTCTTTATGCTACTGTTTTATGGGTTCAGTTTTCCCTTTTTCCGTTCTGTACAAAAACAGTAGCACAAAGTACTTGTATTTGAAAAGGTCAAGCATTGTAGCAGCAGCCTCTTCTAGTGGTAGCAGGAGTTCTCGGAAAGTTTATAAGCAGTCTCAAGCGCAAGCCCCGGCTGCTCCGATTCAGGGAATTGCTTCCTTTGTTCTTCCTGCTGGCGCTTTTGTTGTGGTTACCTTCGGTATACCTTTTACACTTTAGGTGTACCTTTTACGTATTTTCTGGTTTGATTTTTGTTGAAAAGTATGGTTAATGTGGAGGTGGGTGTAGATAATCAGTTAATTTTGGGGTTATTTTGAAATTGTTTAAATGATCACTGAATAGGAATTTGTTTATGCTTCCAGTGGGATATGAAATAGTGCGAATTTAATTTATATACTTGGTTATTGAGGTTCTTTTAAGTGATTGTTGGGAGAAAGTAGTTGTCTGGGAATTATCTGGTTGGTGAAAATTGATAAATGATAGGACAGTAAAGTTAAAATCAAGTTGTAGCTGAAAATGTTGCTCAAGTTGTAATATGTTGAGCAAATCATGAGTATGGTGATCTTTATGGCTAAAAATGTTCCTTGGTTTCACTCCCTTGGACTAATTTGCCAATGCAATGCATGATACTCCAATCTATCATTC
>NW_019256684.1:0-1126 GCF_002742605.1 Olea europaea var. sylvestris
TGAGTCCAATTTCGTGGGCCGTTTCCAATCGACCTGCCAAATTTCGGTCCATTCCGACACTGTCGTGACAAATGTCAAAATTGCCCCTGGTGCAGTTTTGCTTTGTTAATTTTCTATCCTGCACTTCGTCAACCTGACATGATTAGTACAAAAATTAATTATTCGAAGGCCAAATCGAAGAAATTTCGCTAAAATCCCGTGATCCCAGGTGTATGCCCCGAGTCCAATTTCGCGGGCCGTTTCCAATCAACCTGCCAAATTTCGACCTATTCCGACACCGTCGGGACAAATGACAAAATTGCCCCTGGTGTGGTTTTTCTTTGCTAATTTTTTGTCCAACACTTCTTCAACCTGAAATAATTTATAAGGAAATTAATTATTCGGGGGTCCAAACGACGGAATTTGGCTAAAATTCCGTGATCCCGGGTCTGTGTCCCAAGTCCAATTCCGCGGGCCGTTTCCAATCAACCTGCCAAATTTCGGCCCATTCCAACACTGTCGCAACAAACGACGAAATTGCCCCTGGTGCGGTTTTGTTTTGTTAATTTTTTGTCTAGCCCTTCTTTAACCTAAAACAATTAATAAGGAAATTAATTATTCGGAGGTCCAAACGAAGGAATTTGTCTAAAATCCCATGATCCTGGGCCTATGCCCCTAGTCAAATTTCACGGGTCATTTCCAATCAACCTGCCAAATTTCGGCCCATTCCGACACAATCGCGAGAAATGACAAAATTGCTCCTGGTGCAGTTTTTCTTTGTTTATTTTCTGTCCAGCACTTCTTCGACCTGACATAATTAATAAGGAAATTAATCTTTCGGAGGCCTAAACGAAGGAGTTTGGCTAAAATCCCTTGATCCCAGGTCCGTGCCTCGAGTCCAATTTCTCGGGTCGTTTCCAATCGACCTGCCAAATTTCGGCCCAGTCCGACACCATCGCAACAAATGACAAAATTGCCCCTGGTGCGGTTTTGTTTTGTTGATTTTCTGTGTAACACTTCTTCAAACTGACATAATTAATAAGGAAATTAATTATTCGGAAGCCCAATCGAAGGAATTTGGCTAAAATCCCGTGATCCCGAGTCTATGCCCCGAGTCCAATTTCGCAGGCCGTTTCCAATCAACTTG
>NW_019256685.1:0-1126 GCF_002742605.1 Olea europaea var. sylvestris
CCGGCGCGATCTTTGTTTACGATCATTCGGTCAAATTTGAGCCCATTCCGACACAATCGAGAAAAATGACGAAATTGCCCCCGTGCGATTTTTAATTCAGATCAAACTGCCAAATTTCTGCCAATTCCAACACAGTCGAGAAAAATGACGAAATTGCCCCCGGCGCGATTTTTGTTTCCGATCGACAAGTCAAATTGTAGTCAATTCGGACACAGTCGCGAAAAATGACGAAATTACACCCGGCACGATTTTTGTTTCCCGATCAACCTGTCAAATTTGAGCCCATTCCGACACAGCCGAGAAAAATGACGAAATTGTCGCCGGCGCGATTTTTATTTCCGATCAAACTGCCAAATTTCAGCCAATTCCGACACAGTCGAGAAAAATGACGAAATTACCCCCGACGAGGTTTTTGTTTCCGATCAACAAGTCAAATTTTAGTCAATTCCGACACAGTCGTGAGAAATCACAAAATTACACCCGGCGCTATTTTTGTTCCCGATAAACCTTCCAATTTGAGCCCATTCCTACACGGTCAAGAAAAATGACGAAATTGCCGCCGGCGGGATTTTTATTCCCGATCAAACTGCCAAATTTCAGCCAATTCCAACACTGTCGAGAAAAATGACGAAATTACCCTCGGCGCGATTTTTGTTTACGATCAACCAGTCAAATTTAAGCCAATTCCGACACAGTTGCGGAAAATGACGAAATTACACCCGGTGATATTTTTGTTCCCGATCAACCAGTCAAATTTGAGCCCATTCCGACACAGTCGAGAAAAATGACGAAATTACCCCCGGCGCGATTTTTGTTTCCGATCAACCTGTCAAATTTTAGCCGATTCCGACACCGTCGCGAAAAATGATGAAATTGCCGCCGGCGCGATTTTTATTTCCGATCAAACTGCCAAATTTCAGCCAATTTCGATACAGTCGAGAAAAATGACGAAATTGCCCTCGTAGCTGTTTTTGTTTTCGATCGACATATCAAATTTAAGTCAATTCCAAAATAGTCGCGAAAAATGACGAAATTACACTAGACGCGATTTTTGTTCCCGATAAACCTGTCAAATTTGAGCCCATTCCGACACAGTCGATAAAAATAACGAAATTGCCCCCGGCGC
>NW_019256686.1:0-1126 GCF_002742605.1 Olea europaea var. sylvestris
CTATAACTCATTATCATTTATGCGTTCTTTCAATTAAATAATTTTACTTGTGAGTCCATAATTTTTTTTCTATTTAACCACACATTTTCAAAAATTAACATCAAACATGTCCGTGGTGTTTGAAACTAAATTTTCCAAAGTTTAGTTTTTTATGCTGCTGGAAAAATCCTATAAAATAATATTTTTACTTTCGAAATTAAGAAAAAATTATTAATCTAAAAGTATTTTATATTTTTATTTCTTTTATGTGAATTATTTTTTAACAAAGAAAAAAAAGTGAATATATATGTCAATATACATAGAAGACAAAACGATGTAGATAAAAGTTAATAGTAAATATGTTTTGGTAATAAAAGTTGTTGAAGAATAGATTATTCAATGGATATTGAATATGCCTACTGATGATTGTGTTATAATTGCATATTTATCTGAAAGCAATCTACAAAATGAAGAAAGATATACCAAAAGTGGTGGATGAGTTGTGAAAAATTCAGATGAGATTGAGTTCGGTTTGGGTACAAAGGTAAATCAAATGACTCGATGCACATTTTGAGAATGGAGTAGTAGTTGTCGAAACAAACTTTTTAAAAGCATTAAAAAGTTCAGGATGTATATTATAAGTAAATACGTACATAAATAATTTCTCTTTCTTTATGCAAGAATGTAAAAAATCAATAATTGATAGTTTTAATTATTAAAATATGTTTAAATTCACAAGATCATTAATTATTCCAAATACTTCTGATTGTCATACGTTTATTAACATAATTTTTTTCAACCTACATATCCATTTAATTGATTTTCAAGTCGTCTTGAATCTCACCCACTACAAGAAACAATAATTGTTTGAAAAATGAAGTTTGATTTGGTCAAACTTTAGCTAGAACACTTATGGGAGATAGACGAAATAACATCATATGTCAAATTCACTAGTTCCTTTGCAAAAAATGTCACTTTTCACAAGTAGTGTCACATTTGCCACTTTCGGACATTTCTACCCCCTTTGAAATGTTAAAATTCCATGCATGGCCTAAATTAATGAGTGATTTGAATGTTGAAAAAAGTGTACCAAACTTTGAAAATTTACTCCAAATCCACCCACTCCATGTATGAAACCTCCGACCCC
>NW_019256687.1:0-1126 GCF_002742605.1 Olea europaea var. sylvestris
ATTTTTCTTTTTGAAAAGTAATGGAAAACTTCTTTTTCTTCACTCAATTGTCAAGTATGACATCCTCCAATACCTCATATCTCATCCCTGAAAAGCCCTCTGATGAAGATATGAGATTGCAATAGACCTTCCCAATGAACTCATCCTGAACTTCCCTAAATTTTGAAATGGTATAATCTAGTTGAAATTACTTCTCTAGCTCGTATTTCATTGCATGTGGAACCATTTGTAAGTAAGATTTAAAATCTGCTTGGAACTCCTTTTCTACCTTATTCCTCAAAGCTCGCTTGTATTATCCGACAAATTGTTTCAACGACATTTTAGAGTGCACATACCCATTGAAGAATGTATTCGTAATCTCATTGTGCTGAGTTGTTGACATTCTAGCCCAGAAGCTACTTTTCAAATAGCAAGGTACCCAACGGCCCCTGTTTGAGTACAATCTCAACAACCAGTCATTGTCATGCAAGTCATACTTCTCTATCATCGCACTCCAACCCTCTTCAAATTCGTCAACAGTTTCAGTATCATACACCAGTACATGTATAGCAAAAAGATTTCATCCTTATCGACGTGGTATCCAAACTTCTCTGGCAACTTCTTCAATATGTGTCACAAACACCATCTATGTTTTGTGTTTAGGAAGAGGATCTAAATTGCATTCTGCATGGCCTTGCATTGATCGATAATAATACCAAGGGATGTTTGTCCATGTATACACTGAAACCATGTCTTGAAAAGCCACACAAATATTTCTGTATTTTTGTTTGACAACAAATCATAACCAAGGAGTGTTGATTGCCCATGATGATTAACTCCAACGAAAGGTGCAAATGGCATGTCATACTCATTAGTTAGGTACGTGATATCGAATTTTACAATATTGCCAAACTTCTTATATGCTTGCCTACTCCTATTATCTGCCCAGAAAATATTCCTCAATCGCTACTCTTCATCTAAAAATTCATACTAAAGAAAAAACCTGAGCACCTTGCTTGCATGTTCTAAAAGTATAATTGTATTGCTACGACATCTTCTTCTCCAAGTCTTAACCGCCTCACTTGTTCAACATAATTTCGACAATCCTTTTCGATGCAAGTCATATTCTCATACCCCTCTGCTTTTA
>NW_019256688.1:0-1126 GCF_002742605.1 Olea europaea var. sylvestris
GGGGAAAAAAAAAAAAAAAAAAAAAAAAAAATGGCAATGAGCAATGTAAATATCCAATAATGAATGTGGATAAACTAAACAAAAATGAAAAATAATCACCTGTTTAAATTAATTTTTTTGTGCAATATCCTTTAATAAAGAATTTCTCCAAAGTTTTTGGCTTCTGATAATATTCCTTTCTATTAAAGATTCCATCAAGACTTTTTCTGCACAAGAATAATCACAGGTCTGTGAATTCGATCAACAGAGTGAATCCCTTCAGCAGTCACTTCTACAAAGAACCGACACAAAAATGAAAGACCTCACACTTGCACACAAAAATGAAATAATGTTTTTTTTTTATCAAAAAATTAAAAATAAAAAAGAAATAATGTTTGGTATACAATTACAACTTACTTGGTAAGGAAAGAGAACAATATTAAAGAAAATATCCGGTGTGGTATATCCAATATGCATTTTATGAACAAGATTTTAACTTATTTTTACAAGAATTCACATAGACTAACACAAAAAATACCAAAATCCCATATGGCGGAATCACATAAATAACTGAAAAATAGTGAGCTTTTACCTAGTTAATGACACAAAGGAGTCGTGGAAAGCTGTGACAGACAATTCCATTGATTTGCTAGTCGTTTATTGCCGATGCAGCATCATCAAGATTCTCACCACCAAAAAGCTATGGCAGTGAGAGATAGAAGAGAGAGACGAAATCACCACCTTGCATTTCATGTGAATCTTGATGATGGTGCACCAGCAAACGACGACTGTTGACGAGCCGGTTCAACTATAAGTGCCTCCGAGTTCTACTGAGTACGATTGAAGTTGAACAATAGAGTTGAGTCAATATTCATCCAAAATCTTCATTTGCTCGATCTTGATTTCCGACCAATTATATAAGAGTAAGCAAAATATCACCAAGATATTGAGTTCTGAAAAATCTTGCAAAGTAAATTTTATGTGCGGGTGTGGGTGTTCAAACACCCGTCACTCATAGAAATCAGCTGGCAAGAAAGCCACCAGTATGAGGCTGACGTGGCCTATTATCAATGAATAAGCCACAAGAGAACAAAAATAAAAACCCCTTTTTCAATAACTTTGGATATAATTTAAATAACATATTTTT
>NW_019256689.1:0-1126 GCF_002742605.1 Olea europaea var. sylvestris
TTTTTTTTTTAACCAGGCGTCTCTTTTGAAAGGAGTTAAAAATTTACATCAATGGTAGTTGTGTTTTATCTACTATTTTTTGAAAAAATGCATATAAAACAAGTCGTAACCTTAAATGATTTATTTGTATAAAATGGGGGGTGGGGGAGGTGGGAAGCCAAATGTAGTATGTGCATTGCAGAAAATTAGGATGATGCTGAGTTTGATTAGGTGCAAAGAAAATGCAAAAGATTTTAGATACATATTTTGAAAAAGAGGCAAATTTTAAAAAAATGTTGGCACATAAAAAGTTTGTTAATTTGTATTAGTATGAACTTTTATAAATTTAAGCAATTATTATTTTATACGTTCGTTGGGTTTTAAAGGATCTCAAAAATTTATTATCTTATGCATTTAGCAAGGCTATTAATTTAGTACACTAACCCAAGTTGGGATCGAAGGATCTTATTATTTAATTGAGATTATTAATTTATTGAACATTTATTTATCGAGGTTTTGCCGTAGCTATATTCCAGAAGAATATTGTTTTTAATACTCAATCACAAGTTTTTACATAACAATATTCCAGAACGTTATTATATTATTTATTTGAATAAGCATATGACATATTTATGAAGAGAGTCTTGAAGAGACCATAAAACATAAAATTGAATAATCAGAAGAAGGTTCAAGTATTAGAAACTTGTGAAATAAAGAAATCACGATTACGGAATAAATAGAATCAAAGAGAAATATTTATTGACAAGTTTTATAGTGCTCAATATTAGTGATGATAGCGAGGATATTGAAGCAAAGTCTATCAAATAATGTAAAGTACAAGTTATTAGCAAAAAAATAAAAAATCATGTACGCGAAATTGAATTCTTTCGAATAAAGAAAAGTGTTTAAACATGCAATTTGAACACTTCAAATATAATCCTCGAACGATACAAATGATATTTTTGTTAAAAACGTGTTTAAGAATTTAAAAACGAGGAATTTTTTTTCCGTGATTGACGTCATTACGGATCTGTGTGATAGTAAAAAGTACATAACATTCATAGATGATTTATAAGTGTCGAAAGCACATGATCCATTCCCAATACTAATAGTAGTTGAAAGATGGTAAAAATGATGATACATATCC
>NW_019256690.1:0-1126 GCF_002742605.1 Olea europaea var. sylvestris
TCTCCTAGCTATTCGGTAGTGATGCCAATAGGATTAGGACACATACCTCATCATCAAATTCAATCTCAAATTAGATCGACTGATTAATAATTGTATTTAATTTATTAAGATGTTATACTATTGAGCACATTTAACCATCTTCAAATTAATTAAATTTCTCATCTTATTTTACATTGTTATATGTAGATGGCTTCTTATACATATCGAACAATACCTTTATCAAATTCATCGTGATTTTCTCTACAGTCACGATGTAATTAACATTTTTTGATAGTGTTAATCAGATAACACACAACAACATGATCAAGGAGTGTTTACAAATTGCTTTCATTCCTTTCAGCGTCTCGTTTAAAAGGTGGTGACATAATTTTTCACTATACAAATAATCATTGATCTACATCATCCAAAATGCAAAACTATATCATGAGATTTACAAATCTCTAGTGACGTTCCTTCTTAGTCAACCATTGCTCTTAATCAAAACCAAAAGCTCTGATACATATTGTTGAGAATTAGGAACCTTAATTCTATATCACCGAGAGCAATTATATTGTAGAAAGAAAAATAGACACTAGAACAAGCAAGATTTATAGTGATTTGCTTCAATGTGAGATTACGCCATCTTCTATTGTTGCAGTAATTAATTAAGATGAAAAGAAGTTTACAAAAGAAAATCACACACCCTATTTTTTCTATCATCTCTTTTGTATGATAATAATATAAAACCTTCATGATGGTGTTGAGGCCAACAATTGTTGAGATAATTTTGGGCCAGTGTCGAGATGGAAAATATATTTTTTATTAATTCCTGAATACAACTGTTTGGACATTCCATAGGGAAGAAAATGTGTAGTCATTGTGTTGTTTTCTTTTTGTCTTGAAAGGTTAAGTCAACTTTGCTTGCCCTCCCTTGAAAGGGACCATTGGCTTTTAATTATGGGTGGAGCTTTCCCTTTGGCCGATTTTGGGTCTTGTCAATCAAATCAGCCACAGTATCGAGATTGAGAGGAGTGCCGGTGATCTTGCCTTTAATTGATCATCAAGGTCGCCGACCATCAGATCATCATGATGTTGGTCTTTATATTCAGAACATAATGAGTTGACATCAGATAAGGAGATCTTCAGC
>NW_019256691.1:0-1126 GCF_002742605.1 Olea europaea var. sylvestris
CATCTTTTTCTTCTTGCAATTTTGCTCTTTTATCTTCAGTAGGTTCAATTTTTTCTGCATATAGCTCTTTCTCTTTAGTAGAACGATCTTCTTCATGAGAGGTGTCCATGGAATATATCTGAAGAAACTCACCTGGTGAACTTTTAGCTATCTCTATCGATGTTGACTCCTTTCTTGATTCCATTGTTTCACCAACAGTTATTTTCTCTTGTCCACATTTTGCTTCCTGTGGCTCTACTGCAGGTTTCATATTTTTTCCATCAGTCATGACTGTTACTGATGTATCTTCCTGTTTCAGCTGCTGAATATTCTTGTTAGTGGTTGAATTCTCAGCAAATTCACTCTCCTTAAATTCTTCTTCTTCTTCTACCATGTTCTTGTCCAAAGCCAGTAGAGAGGCTGCCACTAATTTCTCCATTACTCCAGTGTCTTCAGAACCATCTGCTCTTGCAACGTACAATTGGGCATCCTTTCGTACCATTTCCATGGGACAGTCTTTGGTGTGCACTAAAGTGTGAAGATTATCCTGTGGTTTTTCTGTTCCTTTATCTTCACCCATCTGCGGTGTCGCTTTTCTAGATTCCTGAAGATAGTTGTATGGTGAGATTCCATCTAATTCCACAAAGCTGGAACTATCCGTTATCTCTTCACAATTGTCAGTAGTTTTCTTTGTTCCTTCATAAATAACTCCTCTTGCTTCTGAAACGGCCTCAGAAGCATTTCTTGGTTGTTGTTCTTCTATCTCCTCCAGAGCAGTTATTGGGTCCTGTCGTATTGCTTCCACTTTTTCCCCGCATAGAACTTGGAGTTCTGTGTTTTCTATTGGATCTACTTGTACTAGACTCCCCGTTGAAAATGCGACGCAGTCATCTAGCACTTTCACATCCTCAGTATCAGTCCTGTCTTGGAAACTAGTTGGCTCGATAACAATTTTGCAATCACTATTCTCCTCTGTTGCTACAGATGCCAATCTGGTCGTGTTTGCAAGTTTCTTGTCTTCTGGCACTTCTGTGACAGGTGATTCTTCTTGCTCCTGATTGAGATCTTCGATAATGTCTAGAGTGTTTTTTTCTTTTGAGACAGCCTCAGAAGTACTTCGTTGTTGTTCTTCAATTTCCTCCAGAAC
>NW_019256692.1:0-4290 GCF_002742605.1 Olea europaea var. sylvestris
CATTTCTTGTGAGATTTCATGCCAAAAATGTGATTCTAGGGACTTTCTAATTTTGAGATGAATTTCCATACGAATTTTTTCACCATTTTTCTCATGTCTTGCATTTTTCCCCACTTTTCCATAACTTCTATATGGAAGTTTCAAGTGGTTACTTGGGAGTTATAAATTTGAATTCTAAATTCAAACCATTCCCTTCAACCCTTATAAGATCCTGCGGGTCGGGTCACCCCACATGGGTGACCCATTATCCTTATTTTCTAACATAAATAGTCTAAAAAACCACCTCATTTCTTTTCTATATTGAAATATCTAATATTGCAAAAACAAAAAAAAAGTAAAAAATCCTAAAACTGTTTGCATAGCATCAAGGTATCAAAACATAATTTGTTGCATATATTTACTATTCCAGAAACAACAAATTTTAGCCTTTGTTTGATACCCATTTTTCTCTTTTCTTTTCATCAATCCATTCTTCAATAAAATAATATTATATGAAAAATTAAAATATCTTCTTATTTCTTAACCACACATTCTTCATCAATTAACAATTTCAAAATGCATTCATATTAAAAAATGGGAAACAAACAAGGGCCTAAAACTGTTTTGTAGTTCAATATCAAAAGAATGAAAATATATTAGTATTCCTTCAAAGTAACACTTGTCTACTGGATTTATCCTTTAGGCTAATTATCGCTACATGCATAGAGTTCTTATTTCCAGCTTTTGGCGTTAGAATAACTGGAAATGAATTATCTTGCCGCCATGGAAGAAAGGAAAAGCCGCCGAAAAAGCTATGAGCAATGAGATGTTGAGGGTGGTAAAAAAAAAAAAAATTATGTTTTATAATTGTGGTGTAACAATAATTTATAAATTAAAAAGTATATTAAAATCCTAATTATGTAATTTTACTTAAGGATATTTAAATAAATAAGAAAACTATGGTGATCTTAATAAAAATTTTAATGGTAATACACCCATGTTGTTTATTGCCTTTTGGGATTATTTATTACTTTCTTTTGTCTTTCTAAATTTATTTAAGAGGGTGTTTGAGTCCTATTTTTATGAAAAAATATATTTTAAAAAAGTAAGTTTATGAGAATTGTGTGGTTGAAAAACAAGGAATTTTTTTATTTACGTGTAATATTGTTTTAATGAAAAATGTGTGATTGAAAAGAAGAGAGAGAAAAATGTATTTTGAGAAAATGGAAATAAAAAAGAGCCTAAGTTAGAGTGTTTTTGTAACATTAATAGAAAATTTGGAAGGAAGTCATCAATAAGGACCATATGGTGCGAATAAAAATCAAAATCGAGGTTAACCGAACTGAATAGGATGAAAAAAATTGAACCAATGGCACAATGAGGTGAATATGGTATTTGATGTTAATGCCCTGGTTCGCTCTGGCCTGAACCGATTACCTGTTAAAAAAAATTAATTAGGCAATTGGACTTTTTATTAATCTTTCTATGATTATGTCCAACCCAAAATTTTGGCCCATTACCAATCTGCTAAGTCCAACTAACCTAGCCTAACAACCCTATACCATACTATACAAAATATTAAACATATATGAAAATTTTTGTTAAATTCAAATGTTGTATTTGAGAATTGGGATATTGTTAGTTAAATTGGCTTAATATTGTGTTTTTGTTTTCATTGATTTTCTTTTTCATAAATTGTTTTTTTTTTTTCAATTTGACGAATGGACATATAAAAAAAAAAAAAATTTATTTTCGTTGTTATTAACTGCCAAAATTGAGCCGAATTGAAATACGAATCAAGTCGAACTGAACTAATTTACGCGGTTATGGTATGACAAAAAATTGGTGGTTTGGTGATGATTTTGGCCGAATCGACCCCAACCCTAGATATTTACCAGTTAAAATTTAACGAAAATGATTTTCCGACAAATTGAAAAGCTTGACAAATCGTAGTGTAATTTAAGTGTCTGTTCGGTAGTGATTATTAGAATCGATTTTTTAACTGTTAGAGAGAAAGTGAGTTCCACACGTGAGTAAAGAAGTAAAAAATGATAACTGGAATTGTGAAATAATGATAAAAAAATTTGATTTTTTAAGGTGAAAAATTGCTATCAAACGGAGGCTAAATACTAAAATGACAAATCCATTTTGAATTAATGTTACTAATTTATCAAATGTATGCTTTTAAGAAGTCAAAAGTAGCTTGTAAATTTGTTTAACTAATTTTATGAAAGTTTTTCTTCTAATTAAAATAGTTTTTTAAAAAAATGATTCAATATGACTTTATTTAAAAACATTTTTGGAGCGTGAAACTCTTTTATAAGTTAGTTTATAACAAAAATTAAAGTAACTTATTCAATAAGTTCTTCTATAAACCAAAAATAAAAATTATGCAAACGAGCCTAAGATACACTTGTCTAGAAGAAAAAGTTGGAAATGAAAGTATAAATGATCTCAATAGTTGGGACTAAAAATTTAAAAATGAGCATTTTTAACTTTGGGCATTACAAAAGACTATTTTGAAAATTTCTCAAATATCTAGGGCTGAAAAAAATGAAAAATCTGAAGCTTTAAATAGAGGAAATTAAAAAAAATAAAGAAGAAACATTTCTTTATTTCATTAAATGGAAAAACTTTTTTAAATTATAAGAGATCGATTAAAAAGTGTTTTTTTTTTCAATATTTTTGGTCCTAATTAAATTCCATCTTGCCGTTTAAAAAAAAAAAAATGGAAGAAGGAGAAAAATGCTCATATTAAGAGTAGGCTCAAAAATCACAAAAAGGGTTATTGAATAAAGAAAAGTTTTAATAATCTGTTCAATATTATTCCTCCTCCATAATACCAAGAGAATCAATTGAGGAGCAAATCAGCAATATATCAATGGAACCTCATGGGGAAGAATTTGCAGTTGGCTGCATACTATCCATTAAAACCACTCTTGAAGAAGAATTCCAAGCGCAAGTCATCGCCTTTGACCGCCCCTCAAACCTCCTCATCCTTCATATCCTTCAAAAATTCAGTCTTTATGAATTTACATGTATGACGATTTGAATTTTGTTATCTTTGATTATTTATTTATTATTATTATTTTTGGATAGTTCTTTAACTTTGGATAGGAAAATACAAGAGGGAGTGAAATCTGGGCCAGTTTCAAAGAGGAATATAAGATTACTCAAGGCTAATTATGTGAAGGAATTCAATTTTTTGGGTCGAGGTGAGGATCCTCTTGATCCCGATAAGTGTTTTCTTGATCTCAATACCCTTCAAGCCCGTGAGGACTCAGCTATTAGGTAAAGGTCCAACTTTTTTTGCATACCTATTTGTGCATTTTCACAAGTTTTTTGCATTGATTTTGTGGGTAAATTTGTAATGTCCATACGTGTTCTACAGTGATTTTTTTTTTGGGTTGTGGGTGGGGTGGGGTGTTCATTGTTTATGGGTTTTGGGTGTTTAATTGTGCGGTTATTTTTGTGGGTTGTGTGTGAATTGCATTGCAGACAAGCGGAGGCAGAGGCAGATAGGATTGGAGTGGGTGTTACTGCTGAGGGTCAGAATATTTTTGATGCTCTGTCTAAAACGTAACGTGCATCTTCCCTCTTTTATGGTGTTTGTTTTTTCAATGAGCCAATGATAATAATAGTAGTTCTTCCCTAATCTTTTTGGCAATGATATATCCACCAAAAAATGCGAGCTGACCTGTGTGAAGCTTTAGTTTTGTTGCCTGCCAGAGCTCCCAGCTGACCATCAGCTACCCCTTTTGAGCAGATTGCCCTTATTTAGTTTAAACTGAATCTAGATAGATGAGTGGATGGAACTTTATGCTTTTGATCGAGTAAGGAGGCTGTTAGAGAAATGAGCATAGGACCAAATATTTCCTGATGAAGAGAAGCAAAGTGGTATATTGTCATTGCAAACAAATCGGATTTGTGTTTAATGCTATGGTCATTGTCCATTTTGACGTTGCTAATGCACAAAGGAGATATATTTCGACCAATGAAAAGAATTCTTATGCTGAATGTCACAAATGCTGGAAAGCAAATAATAAATAACACTGCTGGAAGAAGAATTTGATTCTTGTATAATCAAAATGTTTATAAAGGGCCAGTATAAATAGTGGATTCTCAGGTACAACAGAAACATAAAAATAGGAACTAAACTAGCAAAACTAGGAACTGGATTAGCTAAGAATCAGGTGTATTCAAACTTTATTTTTTCCCCCTAAATCTAGGATAGATTTAACCAATCCGAGATTACTCCTAAACTCATGGATGCTGGTAATTTGTTAGAAACTAACTTCCTACACTTCCCCT